>NC_058111.1:760000-952500 GCF_914725855.1 Thunnus albacares
CAACAACAACAAGCACAAGCAGCAACAGCCAGGGAAGGATGCCATCAGGACTGTGAAGGACCGCGAAGGTTCGGCCCGGGACTCAGGTTTTTCTGTGAGATGAGAAAGCACAAAAAACTCCGAGGAAGAAGCAAAGTTAGTGACATGCATTGATGTTACATGAATGCATACAGATGGAGAGGAGGAGGAGGAGAGAGGAGCTCAGTGCATCATGGGAAGTCCCTCAGCAGTCTAGGCCTATAGCAGCATAACTAAGGGCTGATCCAAGGCGAGCCTGGTCGGCCCTAACTATAAGCTTTATCAAAAAGGAAAGTTTTAAGCCTACTCTTAAACATAGAGAGGGTGTCTGCACCCCGGATTGAATCTGGAAGATGGTTCCACAGGAGAGGAGCCTGATAGCTGAAGGCTCTGCCTCCCATTCTACTTTTAAAGACTGTAGGGACCACCAGTAAGCCTGCATACTGGGAGCGCAGTGTTCTAGTGGGATAATACGGTACTATGAGCTCTTCAAGATATGATGGTGCCTGACCATTAAGGGCTTTGTAAGTTAGGAGAAGGATTTTAAATTCTATTCTAGATTTTACAGGAAGCCAATGTAGTGAAGCTAAAATGGGAGAAATGTGGTCTCTTTTTCTAGTTTTAGTCAATACACGTGCAGCTGCATTCTGGACCAGCTGGAGAGTCTTTAGAGACTTGTTAGGGCAGCCTGATAATAAGGAATTGCAATAATCCAGCCTAGAAGTAACAAATGCGTGAACTAGTTTTTCTGCATCTTTTAGGGACAGGATGTGCCTGATTTTTGTGATATTACGTAAGTGAAAAAAGGCGGTCCTTGAGATTTGATTTATGTGGGAGTTAAAGGACATATCCTGATCAAAGATAACTCCCAGATTTCTTACGGTGGTGCTGGAGGCCAGGGTAATGCCATCCAGAGCAGCTTTATCATTAGATAATGTGTTTCTAAGGTGTTTAGGGCCAAGCACAATAACTTCAGTTTTATCTGAATTTAGTAGTAGAAAATTGCAGGTCATCCAGGTCTTTATGTCGTTAAGGCATGTTTGGAGTTTGTTTAACTGATTGAGTTCATCTGGCTTCACTGATAAATATAATTGGGTATCATCTGCGTAACAATGAAAATTTATGGAGTGTTTCCTAATAATATTACCTAAAGGAAGCATATATAAGGTGAATAGAATTGGTCCAAGTACAGAACCTTGTGGAACTCCGTGTCTAACTTTTGCCTTCACGGAGGATTCATCATTAACATGTACAAACTGAAATCAGTCTGATAAATAGGACTTAAACCAGCTTAATGCAGTTCCTTTAATGCCAATTAAATGTTCCAGTCTCTGCAAAAGGATTTGATGGTCAATTGTGTCAAATGCAGCACTAAGATCTAACAGGACAAGTATAGAGACAAATCCTTTGTCTGATGCAGTTAGGAGGTCATTTGTGACTTTCACCAGTGCTGTTTCTGTGCTATGATGCGCTCTAAATCCTGACTGAAAATCCTCAAATAAACTATTGTTATGTAGAAAGTCACATAACTGATTAGAGACTGCTTTCTCAAGGATCTTAGATAGAAATGGAAGGTTAGATATAGGTCTATAATAGGTAATATAATAGGTTCAAAACTGATAACTGACATCTCAATAGAACAGACACAAGTCTACTAGAAACACAGTTCATCTCACACATAAGTGTCTCACCTACTGACTGACTATCCACAGATTTAGCTCTTAATCCTCTCTCTGTATTAAGGATCCCAGTAGTTACCAACAATAGACCACATACCTCCCTCATCAATCTGTCAACAGGAATAATCTTTCCTACATTCACTGCTGCCTCTGGTGGCTGCTGTTAATCAATCAGGACACATTAGCTTTGTTTTATACAATGTCAGGTCATTATTCTGCAAATCTTTTATTTGTAATGACCTCATTGTTTCTAATAGTCTTGACTTTTTTCTGATAACAGACATTTGGCTGTCTGATGGTGACAATGTCCGACTTGTTGATTGCTCACCAGCAGGTTACTCCTTCTTCAGCCCAGAATAACTGGTCATGGAGGTGGTGTAGCGTTACTATATAAAAGTTTTTATATGATTATGGCTCATTTTCATCTTCATCAAAATCATCAAAAGACAGGCCTCATATATATATATATATATATATATATATATATATGGATCAGTGTGGTGTTAACATTTATTGCTGTTTGATGATAACAGACTCTTTGCCTACCTAAACTGTTGGCACTGTTGCAGAGGTTGATGGTGACGTTGTCAACGATGTCCAGGAGGAACGAGGAGTTGCTGACTCTGAACATGTGAGATTCTTTAGGATCTGAGGCGATGTCCCTCAGCTGACCGTTGTTTACAGCTGAGAGAAAAATGTAGTGTTAAAATCATATGAACTTTATTTCACTGCTAAAGCATACCACATTTTTAGTTTGACTTTCCTCCTATTGAGCAGCAAAGTGGTTTAATTCATTTCAGCCCACGATTAAAAAACTTGATTTAATAATGTCAGACATTAACTGATATAAAATATAAATGTAGTCATACAGACATCTTAAGAGTCTTGCTAGCTAACATTTTCATTGTGATAAAATATCATGTTTAATTCATGTTAATGTCATGTTATTCTTTCATTATAAAATAATGTAGTTTCAGAGTTGCAGAGAGAAAATCAATCACCAATAATGTAGATCTCAATGCCGATGTTTTTCAGGTCATACGCGCTTGGGTCTACGCTGGGGGAGGAGGACTCTGCATCAGTAATCAGGACAGCAATTCTTTGGGAGTCTGCACGCATTCCTGCTGTGGGTTTAAAGAGCCTATCTAGGGTGTGGCCCAGATTATCTCCTGTATGATAGAATAAAGAGGTTTTAAAAGGTACAGAGACTTTCTTTCATGTGTCCCTTGTTCCAGATATAAAGTCCCATTACTTTTCTCATAGACTGTGAGGTGACTGACAGTTCCTCACTTCAACAACTGTGTAATAAAATATCTGGTTCTTTGATAAAAAGTCAAAGCTAGAAGCCTGTAGACATAAAAACTGAAAGAGAGAAGTTAACTACGACTCCCAAGATGCATTTCAGTCAGAAACATCCAATCACAGAGCTTCAAATTCTATTGTGAGACGCTCACATCATTATGATTTTTAATGCTGTTATTGTATTATTATAATTATTATAATGACTATAACAGCATCAGCAGTCTTTGATATGTAACATTATACCAATAGTATTATATCACAATATTAATGATCATAAGATTTTTACAATAACATTATTATAAAGTAAAATTCTGGTTTATTTGAAGCTGATGTATTTGCTATAAATGTGAGCATTGTGTCTCTATGTGTCAGGTTAACTCTGTTCTCTCAGCTGTTCTAGAGATTCTGGTGATTCACAAACAGACGTTTATCACACAAATCAATGATGATCAGGGTGAGCTGCTGAGACTCCTACAGCTTCCCAAATAAACAGGATTCTCACATGAAGTGAGTCTGAATGATAGTAAACACAGAAACTGTCCGTCTGTAGCAGCATTATGGTGAACTGCATAGAGATCTGTATCCAGTGTTACAAATCAACTGGTTTTCCTGTTAACTGGTTACCTTTGTTTGTAAACATCGGGCGTTTCTCATGGCAACAGCAGATGTTCCAATCACAGAACGGTTTGTCCACATCATTTGAAACATCCTGCTAGTGATCTAAAATATAGAGGTCAGTTCAGTCCAGCTGTCAATCATTTTGTAATATGTATTTGTATATTGTTAGTTTTAGAATGATGAGCAGAGGAACACCTGACACATGGGCACAACGTGATTTACACATTTATTTAATCTATCAATGAGATGCAATGTGTTTGATGCACAACATATTAAAAACCTTTTAATGCACAACATGGGTAAAAAATAAGCTGCAGTCATTTTCAATAATATTTGATACATAGCTGAATGTTTCATTGTAATATCTTTGAAGCAGAATGATGTCACTCAGGTTTTTCAGAATGAATGACTTCATTTGTTTTTTATTATTATAAGTCATGATGTTGATTTTTCTGTCTTGTTATGTAGAGAAATAAACACTGTTTACATATCTAACTGTGCAGAGTGAATTAATTCATCATTAATTAATGTTGACATAAGCAACCATCTCATGTAGTTTATAGCAAAGCTTTGTTTTGTAACTGCTGATATCAGTTTGGATGTATTAGAAAATGGTTTGATATTGTTCAAATGAAGTTATTTAGAAAAGTTGACACTTCTGTTCACTTTCACATTTCATCATTGTGAAGTGCGTGCAATCATGTCGCACAACGGCACATTTTCACTGCTGCTACTGTGAAGTCAGTGTTGTGAACCAGTTACAGCTACTTAAACATGTTGATGGACAGCGTCCCTCCATGGAAGGACCACAGCCACCTGCTTCCCTGTGAGCCCAGCAGGGCCGCAGGGCTACAGCGCACCTCTCCATTGATTTACACACTTGTAAATGTAAATAGTTCCTTTTACAAACCTATAGAAACATGGTACCATCTCTGACTGTCGATAACACCGCTGTCTCTCCTTCATCACTATCCTGCAACCTCTGAGTCAACAAGACGGTCAAGATCTTTCTTCCACCTATGCAACACCCTCACCAGACAAACGTCTACAACCGGTTCATACCTCTACTTGCTGCCTGCACAGATCTGATGATCATAACTCATGTCCTCCATAACTGCCCCCCTCTTCTATGCCACCGAACTGTGGAACTCACTTCACTGATCACTGACATACGCATCCTCCCATCTCTTCAAGTCAAGACCAGAAACCTTTCTTTACCCAGGACTACTACCCAACCCCATCATAAAATAAATAAAACCTTACTTTAGTAAAAGTATGTGAATGTTATCAGCTAAATTTACTTTAAGTATGAACAATAAAAGTATTCATTCTGCAGAACAATTGTCCCTGTCAGTGTTTTACTATATATGATGTTTTTAATATTACTGCTGCATTCATGTGTGTGTTGCATTTTACTGTTGTAGATGTTTAAGGTGATCATTTTATCTACTTTATATAGTGTTGGGTAGTTTCATCTACAGCGATGCATCATATTCTATAAGATCATCATATGTTTGTAGCGTCCCTGTCCCGTGAGAACCACGTATCTCTAAAAAGTCAACTTTTCATGAGCTCAGAAAAACAGCCTGTTTTCTGCTTTGTGACAATGCATTTTCCAGCTAATCCAAGAGTACAATAAACTATTTAATAAACTACCACTATGAAATAATATTTTATTTAGCTTAAGAAGTAGAATCAGTCATCATTTTCTCAACTCATAAAGGATCACTTAATCCTTCAGTTTATCACAAACATTCAGAATCACAGAATTTGGAGATACATAGTTTTCACCGGACAGGAAAAGTTTGAAAAATTGTAACCTGAGAAGTAATTTTTAACTAAGAAGTAACTATAGCTGTCTTGTAGTGGAGAAGAAGTATAAAGTTGTATAAAATAGAAATACTCCAGTAAAGTATGTACTTGAGTACAGTACTTGAGTAAATGTACTTTAGTTATATTCCACCACTGTCGATAGTCTTGTAACAACGAGCCTACGTTGCTGCCACAAAGCGATAAAAATCACTGTAACCACATGAAGACGAGCAGCAACACCTTGCTCATTTTATGAGGTGAATATTATGGATGTTTAACTGGTCAACTCATGCTTCAAAGTGATCATTATGTTTCAAATATGAAACAGAGAGTTTACAGAGGAGCAGTTCCCCTCATGACATTAGCCTGAGTAACGTATACCGGTAGGTCCTTTTCATTTATGAATTGACTGTGCTGTTTAACCCCGCCCACATTCCACACTCAAACCAATCAAATCACAGTGGGTTCGGATTTAAACAATATTACACTCGAGGGTGTTACTTTACTGTCATTGTTGGCGCGACAGTGATGCGGTCAGGAACGAGGCGCTGGCGTGAGCAGTGCGTGTGTGTCGCTGAACTGCTGCGTCTCGCACGCTTGCAGCGTCCACACAGGAAGCGTGTCTGCTGCGGCGCTTCTGCCACTGGCAGCCCTATCTTTCTATCGTGTTCCCTGTCTATTTCTGCTGAGAATCGCGCGCATCACGCGGAGAAAATAGGCGAGACCTCGAATCTCCTTCCTGTGTGGACGCTGCAAGCGTGCGAGACGCAGCAGTTCAGCGACGCACACGCACTGCTGAGGTTCACGCATCCAGTGTGTCCCCGGCGTAATGAATGGCGGAGTAATATTTTTAGTGATGAGGCTTTTCATTTGAGCACGGCTAGGTGTGCTGTCATGCTGATTTGAGCGCATTTTAAATGTCTAGTTGACCAATCAGATTGCTTGGTCCACGTGTTGTATAATAAACATTAACCCCGCCCCGCTCTGCAGGAAGCAGCCAGGTATACATGGGCAAGCTGCCTGGATATAGATCTCTATGCAGTTAGCCATAATGCTGCTACAGGCGGCTAGTTTCTGTGTTTACTTTCATTCAGACTCACAAACAAACTTTTGAAATGGTTCATGTAAAAATCTTTGTGTGTGTGATAAACATCTGTTTGTGAATCACCAGAATCTCTATAACAGCTGAGAGAACAAAGTTAACCTGACACATAGAGACACAACGGCCACATTTATAGGAAATACATCAGGTTCAAATCAACTGTAATCTTCCTTTAATATTATGACAGCAACAATAATACAAATTACCATCATCATTTATCTCATTTTTATTGTAAACCTACTATTTCTGGAATCAGTATGAATGAATAT
This sequence comes from Thunnus albacares, assembly GCF_914725855.1. Lineage (NCBI taxonomy): Eukaryota > Metazoa > Chordata > Actinopteri > Scombriformes > Scombridae > Thunnus > Thunnus albacares. Next base: position 766,801 of record NC_058111.1, read on the forward strand.
ACTGTTTAGTAACTTTATCTGAAGTCTGTTCTGAAGATGTTATTTGTTAGCAGATACACAGCTTTCTTGATCTGTCAGGGGAGTGAATTTCATTCACAAATATATATTCAATATATACAATAAATTCTACTGTAAATACTTTAAGATATAAAATACGGATCACTAACAGCTTCTCTTTCCACCGCTGACAGACCTAAATACAGAAAGTAAATATATTTGGATCTAATCAGAGTCTCTGCCTCAGTCCCTCACAGTGTAAAGCTGATGTGGATCAGACAGCCTGCTGTTAAATCACCTGAGTTGTCTCTTCTTCTCTGTGGCAGGTGGTTTATGGCCTCCAGCAGGGATTGTTTGGTCTGGTGGGTGTTCAGCTGCCATTCAATCTTCGGGTTTTCACTGTTCTGAACCAGACCTGCAGGAAACACAGAAATGTGTAAAACTGACTCAGCCTTTGTTTTTAAATGATAATGAGAATAACAATGATAATAATGAGAATGAGAATAATAGTTGCACTGAGTGTTCTTGAACAGATGCATTGGTTTATTACTATTATTGTGGTTATTATCTTGTTGTCATCATCACCCCAACACTCATCTACACACGTCGCATGTCTCACACACACTCATGCCTGTACTAATCTGCATATAGAGGGACCAAAGGACTCGTAGGGGTCCAAGATGGTCCTCTTTGCTATCTCCTCAGGAATGTAGAGGACTTTGTGTTACTGGCAGGAACCTTTCAAGGTAAACTGACTTCTAACCTCTTAAATAAGGAGTGTCAGGAAATGGACAACTTTGTTTTTGAACTTCCCTCAAGATAAACTGACTTTTACACCTCCCAGGTAAAGATGTGTAACTACATTACATTATATTTTTCATTTAGCAGACGCTTTTATCCAAAGCGACGTACATCTGAGACTGATACAACACAAGCAAGGATCTGTGCCATAAAGCTTAAGTTTGAGTCCTATAGGACGTAGATGCCAACAGGCAGTGCACCAAGGCAATGCATAGAGTGCATAGAAGCAAGTTTTTGTTTGTTTGTTTTGTTGTTTTTTGTATTAACTGACACCCTGCAGACTCAAACTGGGTCTCTCTCTGAACTCTTGAGATCCGGATTTACAACACTCTTTGGAATATTCATTTCTTCATGGATTCACCCAAATTCAAGGAAACATCAAGAGGAATCTTCCTTGAAAAGGACTTTAAGTAAAGACATTACACACAGTTGATGAAGAAGCGTCTGTCTGTCCCTCTCAACCTGCTGCTATCTCAAGATAAGGACACTTGCCAGAACAAAACCATCAATTATGCTGCATTCCTCAATTTGAGTTCATTATATCCAGTGTGTTTAAGCCAAAGTTTGTAATAACTGTGAAGTAAAGATATGATCATTTTGTAAGCAGGAAACTGTTGATCTGGAGATGCTTCACAATATTATAGTCTAACCCTGAAGTCTGTGTGATATAAATTGACTTAGTTATTCATTTATAGGTTAAATGTTGTAAATTACAGTGTGATCATACGACCCTCCAGTGGTCAGTAGAGGTAGAACTTTTGAACAACAAACAGTATGTATGTTTATGTATCTGCAGTTATTTTATTGTGCTGTTCTAACCTCATATTTACTAAGTATTAGACATTTATATTTTTGATAAGTGAGGAATTAATATTCAGTGGTCATAAAATAGAGTTTTGTTAACATTGAAAAGTAGGTTTGTTTAAATAAATGTGTGTTTTATTGAAGCTGAATTAATGGATGTTTAACCTTTTGTATGAAGAATTAATTTTGATAGTTAAAAGTAGTGAGTATTATGTTAATAGGTAACATAGACAGTGATGACTGCATCTGTATTTATATTGTGTAACTACATTAAGTATTGTTTATTCCAGGAATTTAAATGATTGATTTATATTGCACATGTGTGTTGTCTCTGAATGTTGGAGTAATGTGTTGAATGTGTGATATGTGTTATCAAGTCATTCAGGTCTTTGGGTAATAATGAAGTTTGTGATTAATTCAACTTTAAATTAATCCTCAAAGTGGGTTTGAATCAATCTTAGGTCTTCAGATCTTCAGTTTCAGCGTGAAAATCGATTCTTCATCCCAAAACTTCCCCAAACAGACACAACCAGATGACACCGTTTGTCTTTACTCTTTTTAAAGCTTTTTCTGTCTTTCTGTTGTCCTCAGAAAGACGTCTGCAGCGTCTCCTTGTTGTTCCTTGTCGGACCTTTTTAACATCTCTTAGTATAAACTTCAACTTTTAAATAAACGTTTTATTTCTTTTTGTCCAGTTTGTGCAGAAGAGTTTAACTTTAATGAGAAGCCAACTTCAGTTCTAACATTCTTTTGTTTTTGTAACTTTGAGTAGTTTCATCTGGCCAACAAAGTTATTTGTAGTTATTTTAGTGCAGAAAGTTTAGTTTGTAGTCAGCAGTCGGGTTGAGTTGAGTCTAGTATGCAGGTTGATGGTACTGAACGGTCAGCAGCGAGCACAGACACCTACAATCAGGGTTGGAGCAGCGATTTTGAAAGTGTGGGGGTTCTAGAGGTGGGACATGAGCACGGCAACCCGCTGCCTTCGAGCCCTGTTCCAGTCTCAACATGCCAAATCAAAATGAATGCCACACATTTAAACAACTTCTACTACTGTAGTTGTAACCACTGCTTCAGCTTACCATCAAATAATTACTGAGACCATATGAGTGTAACAACTCAGCAGAATTTATTTAGGGTCTCATAGCAGTTTACTACTTACATCCAGTTATTTGTATGAATTGCTGTACTGGAGCATAGTTATCCTTATTATACTTAAGATAATCACAGAGCATCTTTATCCTACTTCCTTACATACCTTATAGACATGAAATTAAAGGAAACTTACACTTCCATTAAAATGAAATGGAAATGGTTATAGATGCATAACAAATTGAACCCTGGTAACAAATCAGTATCAGTAAAGAGTCATTTCTGAGTCCATGGACGAGTACAACCTAAACTGTCTTCAATTGTTTTAAAAAGTGTCTCTTTTAGTAGGAATCCAAAGGGGACCTTTAATTGTCTTTAATTGGGAAATTAAATACCAAAAGTTGTCCAGGAGGTATTGTATCAGCAGGCGTCAGTTCAGGCAGGCAACACATTGCCATAAGACAGACAGATGTTACACATCTTAAATATGAATGCTCACCTTTGTCTATGACTATTTAAAAATGACAATAGAAGTGACTAAAAACCAAATTTGCCACCTGGTTTACATTTAGGATAAGTTAGCCTATTTCATTTATGTTCAATGATGTTAGCTGAGCTGACACATCACATAACAAGACAAAGTTACAAAAGAAAATTCTACATTACTAACTAGTTAAATATCTGTTTCATACCTCTGATCTGTTATTCTCTGATCTGTTATCACAGCCAGCAGCGAGTAACAGAAGCACCGTTGCTGAATGCACAAACGTAACTTTACTGGACTTCAACTGTTTACTCTTCCCTGACCTGGTGGGTTGGTCAAACAGCTGTGATTGGCTGGATGGCTCTTCAATTAATCTAACTAGACCAATAGGTTTTTCATGCATGGGAACCTCAGTTTCGTTTCATCAATGACTACCTCAGGAAAAAGTGGGAGGGATGGAATTATGTTTCTGTGAAAGTGCGGGTGTCACAACACCCGTAACACCCACGGCTGCGACGCCCCTGCCTACAATAAAAACATGTCAGTCAGGCACCACCTGCACTGCTTACAGTGAACTAAATGTTGTCACACAGAACTCAAGTGAGTTTTTAATACAGTTTAACGTTGTAATGCTTCCAGTTTTATCACTGGCAGCTAATCTGGAAACATATAAAAGCAGAGTATTAGTAGAGAGACAAAGTTGTCAGAACATCTGTCCTGCTAACTGATCCAACACAGACCTACACAGAAGGAATGTACAGTATATCTCCACCATGGAAAACACTGTCCAGATAAAAGATTGTTTTATAAGCTGAATCATAATTACCATGAGTTATAAATGCGTGTTTCGGTGAAGCACTGAATTTGAAGGTAGGTGTATCACCTGAACATTTCATTTCTGTAAGTTATTACAAAGCTAAAATATGTCTGCATGTTTTGGGAAATAACTGGCAGTAACGGAGGCTGTATGCAGATAACAGTTATTTTACTTAAACATGTAAAACCACTGGTCTGCTCCTTTCATCCTCACATCAGACATACCCCTGACTACTCTTGTTATCATGTCCTATTTTGCTGCTTTTTTACATTTTGATGTAAAGATTTTAGTATTTTGAGTACTTTTTACACACAGTAGTAGTAATAGTACCAGGAGCAGTAGTGTGAATAGTAGAAGTAGTGAAAATATTACCGATCTGGACTTTGTCAGGGCCGATGTCGAAGTAGCTGACTATCTTAGTTAGAAAGGACTTCATGTTTTCATGGTCTTCAGGGCTGATTCTCCCGGATTCACTGACCATCAGCCCGATGTCAGCCTTGGCTGTGCTTTCACACTGAGAACCTGGAGGAAAACAGAGGATTGTGGGATACAATACACAAGAGACGAGATATAGAAGCAAGACTAAAGCTGTGGGTGCTTTTCATTTGGCTAATTTATGCTTTCTCGCGTCCTCGCTCCTCCTTCCTCCAGCTGTGACCTGAAACCCTTAAACGCTCCTCAGAGGAGACGAGGAGCGAGGAGGCTCCTGGAGGAGCTTAGAGCGAGGAACCACAGGTGTATCCTCTGTGGAAGTTTTTCAGTGGATGGAAACACTCCTTTGATCAATGTGTTTAATGATTGGTTATTGATCAATCAGCTGATCTGACGGGACAGTAAACAGTCGGGCTGTTGTTGTAATACAGCAGATCAAGAAAACAACCTTTGGAGCAGGAATGACGCCACCAGCAGCAGCTGATCATATTTATTCATAAAATAAGATTTACTGAATCATGAATCCATCATAAAAACACTCTTGTAACTTTATTATTTTTCTTCATGAGCCAAAAGGCTTCTCCTTTCTTCTTCGTCTCAGCTCTCTCAGGAAAATATGACGTCACACAGCTGCGTCTCCTATAAAATCATCCTGAGCCTGAAAACAACGTCAGACTGTCACAAACTAAATAAGCAATATTTTATTTAAACATGAAATATTCTGCAGGCTGCAGCTGTTTTTATTGCTCCTTTACATCAGTTCTGTTCTTTCAGTAATTAACAGATTTAAATTGTCTATTTGTGTTTTATTCTGTGACAGACAGACGCTGCTGGAGATCTATAATCAAATAAAACATATTGGAGCAGTTATCAGGTATTTTACTTCCTTATCCAACATGTAGAGCCCTCAGATGTTCCACAATGGAACAAAAAAGTGGTGTTCATGGCATGAAGGCACTACTTTCTGCAAACAATCCCACAATGCCATGCGTTGCATTTTATAGATATTATAGACACAAAAACTAGTGATGTGCAACTCTACAGCGGACAGTGATGACATAAAATTGTGATTTGTGAGTTTCCAAAATCTTGATTTTTCACTTTTCAATGCTAACATTAGCATATTTTATTAGTTATTAGCTTTGAGGGTATTTGGTCATAAACCAAAGTGGATTCATTGTCCTGATGGAGGTGCAGGTAACATCCTCCAGCTCCTCCTGGGGGATCAGAGGCGTTCCCAGACCAGATGAGATATATTCTCTCTTTTTACCTGTTGGTTGGTGTTTATCTTCAGCCTGGAGTCCTGCAGAGAAAATCAGAAAGTCAGTATTTATATTGGTGCAGAGCTGTGAACTGAACAAACACTGTGAGGATTTCCAGCAGCTCAGAGCTCATCTCAGTGAAAACACACAGATTATTGAACTCACTCAGGAATCATGTGACCAGTTTACCACTAACCTGCAAAGCCACAAACAACATATGTGGACCAGAATCTGACTTTTACATTTGTTTTACCAAATATGCTACAGACAAGTATAATTTGTGTGTGGAAATAACAGATTAAATCTTCAGCAACTAGAAAACTGTTGGGACGGGCAGTAGTGCGTTTGGTTATTAGCAATAATTCATAATTATCATAATTATGAATTATGAAAATAAGATATTGTTAACCTTAATCAATAATTCGGGCACCAACAGTTGGATCTGTGAGGAACACAGTTGATTGTTTGCAATAATTATGAATTATCAAGGATAATTAACTAATTATGACAATTAATAGAACATTAATATGAATTAACGAATACAGGGCACCACTCGGAAACCGGGACCAATAACCAAACCAGGTAGTCTCATAAATGGGAATTCACCTAGAATGTTAATATCTGAGAGATAAACATTCAAGGATGAACAAAGAAGGGTGAATTCAAGCTCTGACTCCTTCAATCAGCCACTTTTCACAATATTACACACAATAATGACAGAAGAACTTCTCTTTAAAGATATAACAGTGTTTATTAAACTTAGCAAGATTAACAAAGTTAACAAATGCTTCAGTCAATAAACAACTATTCTAAGATCTAATCCTACCTAACAAAACACAAACAGCTTTGCACAGGGTTGGACACTTGCAGGGGAATGCGTGTATGTATGTATGTATGTGTGTGTGTGTGTGTGTGTATGTGTGTGTGTGTGTGAGTGTGTGCGCGTGCGTGACGCGACCCGAATGGCAGAAGTACGGCGGTGTCTTGGCTAGACAAAAACAAGGTGACTGGTGGTCGGCGTCTTGCCCTCACCCAATTCCTAGAGCTAGCTATGTACAGGGTTGGACACATGCAGGGGAATGTATGTGTGCGCGTGTGTGTGTTAGTCAGAAGAGAGAAGGAAGAAGGAGAGAAAGTGATCGTGAGAGGGAGAGAAGCGTTGTCCACAGATAGTGCGCGTACGGACGGCAGTCTGTAACACATGTTGTCTGGTTTCTGACCGACAAAGCAACTTACTTCCTTACTCACGATGGCACAAACACAGCGGTAGTCCCGAGCGGGACAAACACAAAACAGTCTAGCGTGGTAAACACAACTAAACAGGCACTTAAAATACTCCTCAGAGTAAAGCAGGAAAAATGGACTCGGCGGTCCGTCAACAACACAACACACAATAGCAATAAAGCTAAAAGCTAAATGCTAAACAACAGCAACTGATGCTGATAAGAACACACAATTAACATTGCCTCTGCCCAGACTTATGCCTCTTACTTGGTCGCTTCAGAAAGCGAGCAGGGCGTGTGTGTGTAGTCCGTCATTATGTCCGGCTTTGTCCTGGGCTCGGATGCAGATGGTGGCCGTTCTCGCACGGTTGGCGAAAAGCACAGCAGCTGGCTCTCAGCTGCGTGGCGGAGAGAACAGCAGAGTCGACTCGGTGAAGAAGCGTTTCTTCCGTCTCGAGGGAATTTGAGGACGCCGGTTGCAGCAGTGGTCTCTCTCGGATCCGGGAATGTGTTTGGGTTAACACGGGCGAAGTCTCATCTCGTCCAGCGAGGGGAGTCTTCGATGAGGGGAAAACACGTGCGTGGGGTACCCCCTTTAGTCAGCTGACTCACAGAGGAACAGAAGTTACCCCTAGCTCAGTGACATAGGAAAGGCGTGTGCTTCAGGACATCAGGACGCTCCGCTGTGCAGGAGCGTTTCCGCCAATGAGACTGTATGTTGACTGCTCCCTGCTGAGGTGTGAAAATCACAAAGCATCCTTGGAAATGGAGTTTGCAATGGACTCCCATTGTTTGTAAGAAGCATTTTTGGCGCTATTCCTTTGTCTCGGGGAAAACAAAGGAATAAAGCACCTCGTGGTCAGGCCTCACAGGTTACATGTAGGCCCTCTCTGTGTGACCTCATGGTTTGAGGTCACACAGAAGAGGAGACACCAAGAGAGCTGCAGGTCTGCCTTAAGGACTTGTATGACAAGTGGATGGCTCCCAAAGAAAAGACAAAGGAACAAATTGGAGATACCATTATCATGGAGCAGTTCCTCAAAGTCCTGAATCCTGAGCTTCGCACCTGGATTAAAGAACGGAACCCAAAGACCTCCAAAGAAGCAGCAGAATTGGCTGAAGCTTTCCTGGCTGCCCGCAGTCCATCAAAAGAGTGCCTCCCAGTCAAGTCCCGCCCACCCACACCTTTGGGTAAGCCTATTGGTGGGAGTGACTTTAGAGCCAGAAACACAAGACATAGTTCCTTCCCCTCAAATTCAGCTAAACTTGAGCCTAGAAACAAAGCCCTCTTAGTGTGTCACTCTTGTGGTCAGACAGGTCATTTTAAGGCAGAGTGTCCTAAGGGCCATGTTAGTAAAAACTACAATCACTTCTTATAGAGTTGCTCAGGTCACGCTGCCATGGAGGGGAGAAACAGGGACACTTGATGTCAGAATGAACTCTCATTAGAAAATAATGCAGGCAGCTGTTGTTGCCCATCCAAGGTTACCATCTTATCTCCCATCCTGGCGCCATGAACATAAAACATCTCTTGTATGAGACCTTGGAGGCCAGAGTGAGGCCCTGTAGATTAAATCATCACGTCAAGGCTTTGATTAGCACATTCTTTTGAAAAGATATAGCTCATAAATTGAACATTTCCATAAATTGAACATCTCTCACATAGTGCAACGACAAGGCAGGCAGCTAAAAGTAACGGACTATAGACTCAATGACCAGTATCCAAGAGAAATCCCACAGAGACACAAACAACTATTTCAAATCTGAAAACAGGATGAAGGAAGGAAAAAAGCAATAATCTCAGTGGACAAATTATGTATTGATGGACAGTCGTACCGAGATAAAGACACAACACACACGCACACACACACACACACACACTTCTATATCAGCATTAATGTCCAGTTTCTCATAATAATCTCTTCAACATGTCATCACTCAGGCAAAAACAATAAAAGTATTGAATCACTTCACCAAACTACAAGCAGATATATGCTTATTACAAGAAACACACCTCTCAGAATCAGACTGTAACAAATTAAAATCATCACAGTTTGGTCACTTATGTTTGGCTCATTACAACACAAAACAAAAAGGTGTATGTATTTTAATGAACAAGAAAGTCCCATTTGTCCATAATACCACCATCACAGATCCTGAAGGTCATTTTATCATCATCAACATATCAATCAACAATAGCCAAGTAAGGATGCCAACTCTCACCCTCTCAATTCACCATTTTTGAACCTTTAGCAGCAGCCATTCATCAGAACATCTACATAAAAGGAATCCAAATACCTAAAATACATCATAAGATCAGTTTATATGTGGATGATATATTGCTGTTCCTACAAAAGCCTCACTCATCACTACAGGAAACAATTAAGCTCATTGAATCATACTCCAATATCTCTGACTACTCCATTAACTGGAACAAATCTTCAATCCTTCCGTTACATAGTAACAGCTGGGATGTAGCAGCCCATACACCAACTATCCCTTTATGCACGAGTCACATCATGTATTTAGGTATTAATGTTTCCCCGAGGATGTCAGAGCTGTTCAGACTCAACTTCACTCCACTACTCAAAACAACAGATGATGACCTCTGCCGCTGGATGAACCTACCACTCTCCATTTTGGGCAGAATAGCCACTATTAAAATGACAATCCTTCACTATCTCACTGCTTCTACTTTCTGCTTCTTCTTTGAAGAGCAGCATATGAGATGAACTCATGAACACAAGCTCAACAGATGCTTCATCACAGTTAAAGGAAAACTACAGTTGTTTCCTCTCTGATCATCTGACTGCTCGTGTTTCTGACCTATCAGATGTCATTTTAGTGACGTCACCGTGTTCACAGATCTCAGATATTAACTTGCTGAGTAATATGTTGTTATTACTGATAGAAATGATGGACAAATATATGAAAATAAACCAGAATTATGTTTTAGTGCAACAGACCGGTTCAGATAGAGTTAATGCAACACAGCAGCTCCGAATGACTTCAATACCCAGAAATCCTGTGTGGTGACAAAAAAGTGTTTCGCAACCATCAGCCCTGTACTTGAGAAGCAATGCTCTGCTGTTGCCATGGTACCAGAAGTATAATCTCTAATCTCACATCAGATACTGATCAGTTAGTTTGTTCTCAGACACTTTCCTGTGACAGAAAAAACATCTCAACTTCATTTGGCTCACATTAAAGCATGTTAATAGCCTTTATTATTAAAAGTGTGTGTGTGTGTGAGTACTTGGGTAAAAAACTCAAGTCCCCAAACCGTGGATCATTAAATCCTAAAGTGAAGACTTGGTTTAAAGTTAAGGTTAGGTTAGGGTACGGTTAAGATGACATTAGGTTCAGGTTATGCCAATGTTTGGTTTAAGTTAATGTTAGGTTAAGTCTACATGAAATGAATGTAAGTTAATGTAATGTCCTCATAAGTGATGGAAACACAGCTGCAAGTACAGTTCAGATATTTTGCTACTTTACTTGAGGTTAACTCTACTGCATTTACAGTTTCTGACAGCTGCAGTTACTTCTTACTTTGTAGATTTTACAGACAAAACATTTTTCCAGAAACTCAGTGAAACAAACTTGTTTTAACTGGATGACTGGATGCATTTTTGTCATCATACAAAAGGTTTAGAAAATGGTTTTATGAGTGTGAAGTGATGAAAAATGATCTTAACTCATGGAGAATCATCAAAATCCAACTTATTACAACATACCTGTAAACACATCAGTCATTAAACTCTGTGAAAAGAACCGATGTGAAACTATCAGGACTGAACTGATACTTCACTACTTTTTACTGATAAATTTTACATCAGTGAAGTTTGGATTGTAGGTTTTTGATTTAAAATCATTATTTTTACAAAGGAGTTTTCAACCTCTAACATGTTCATCATTAAAGCAGAGTCCTACCTGAACTCCACAGCAACACCAACACCATCAGCAGGTGATCCATGACCAGGTAGACCGTCTGTCTCTGTCTGACGGACTCGTCAGCTCTCTTCCGCTAATAAAATGTTGCTTCATCTCTTATCTCCTCATCAACACGGAAACAAACTAACTGATCAGCCTCTTCTCAGAACTGAAGCCACTGATACTAATGTCTGACTTTAGACATAAACACATGAAGCTGATGAGGAGATAAAGGATGGAGAGTGAACACCACATATGATTAACTGAAGATGAAATGACTGATAATGATTTCCTTAAAAAACATGTTCAAGTCAGATAAGAGTTGCTGTGAAACTGCTGCAGACCACACTGATGACTTTAACTGACCTTTTTAAAAAGTATTCTGAAAAAATGTTTAATTTTGTTGACGTCCAGAAAGTCTTGTTGGAGAAATTAATGGGAAGCAATTTTAGTGGAAAAACCTCTGACCTCATCAAATCCATGTTGATTAATACTGAATGTGTTAAACTGGACAGAAAACGACTAAATTATGATGTAGAGAGAGACGAGGCTGCAGGTTCATCCTCATGTTATTCAGTTAAAAGTTTTGATATTATGGGATGCCGTGTAACGATGACCAGCTGCTACAGAAAGCTAAGCTCCTCCTCTCTCCTCCCCTCTCTCCCCTCTCCTCTCCTCTCCTCTCCTCTCCTCCCCTCCCCACTCCTCTCCTCCCCACTCCTCTCCTCTCCTCTCCTCTCCTCCCCTCTCCACTCCTCTCCTCCCCTCTCCACTCCTCTCCTCTCCTCTCCTCCCCTCTCCACTGCTCTCCTCCCCTCCCCTCTCCTCTCCTCTCCTCTCCTCTCCTCTCCTCTCCTCTCACTGCATGCTGGGAGTTTGGGCGTGTGGGCGGTTGTGGAGTGTGTGGAGCTGCTGAGTGAGTTCTGAGTGAGTTTGGGACGTTTGGACTGTTTTTTTTTCAGCTTTCAATCTTTCATCCTGTCTCTTAGGAAAAGGTAAGAGGAGTTTAATTCAACAGTTTGTGGAACTTGTGTGTAAAAGTTGGTATTAATCGCATCGTTTGACTGAGCTATGGCGTCCCTCCCAGGTAAGGGTTCGCCTTCGCTGTCCATCAGACACGGGATCAGAGTTGTGGCCGATCCACAGTACACCGTGGAACAGGTTCTTTTGGCTGTAGGTGAACTGGTTGGTCATGAGAATATAACATATAGTTCTCGGATGAATAAGACCGTCGTGGCCTTTCTCCGAGAGGAGCGTTTGGTTCACACGTTAGTGGAGACGGGACTGGTGTTGGATGATCTGTTTGTGGCCGTCTCACCGCTGTTTGTGCCTTCTACGCAGATTACCGTGTCAGGTGTCCCCCCCTTTCATACCTAATGAACTGCTGGAAAGAGAACTGACCCGCTTCGGAAAGTTTGCCAGCGGGTTCAAAACAGTTCGTCTTGGCTGTAAAGACGCCAGATTGCAGCATGTTCAGTCTCTACGGAGACAGGCGTTCATGTACCTGAACGATCCAGCGCAGGTCCTAGAAGTGTCTTTCAAAGTCAAATATGAGAATGGTTACTATGCTGTTTATGCTAGCTCTGGCAACATGAAATGTTATGACTGTGGCGATGTTGGTCATAAACGCTCGTCCTGCCCGCATAAAGGGCAGGCTGCGGGTAGCAGTACAGGTGAGCAGCAGGCTGCGGGTAGCAGTACAGGTGAGGAGCAGGCTGCGGGTTGCGGGTAACAGTACAGGTGAGGAGCAGGCTGCGGGTAGCAGTACAGGTGAGGAGCAGGCTGCAGGTCACGCTGGCAGCAGCGGCCAGCTGACAGCGCAGAATGATACGGGGGAGATTGCAACCAGCGCCCCGCATCCTGATACATTGCTTAAAGAAATAAGTGAGAACAGTGAGGAGAGAGACAGGAACTCTGGTGACGTTGAGGCAAAGGATGTGGAGGACAATGAAGGTAGTGGACAGACAGAAGGAGGAGAGACTGACATTCAGACAGCTGAGGCTGAAAGTGGAGCAGCAGGTGAACCAAACACAGTAAATGCTGAAAAGGAAGAAGAAGAGGAAATGTTGGAGGATGACTCTTTGTCACAGTTCTCTGATATTGTATCACAGGATGACAGGCAGCCATATTCCTTACAGGAAATTAACTATTTCCTGGATAAAACTTATGGCAGGCAGTCTGTGAAAATAACTGATTTCTTTCCAGATGTGGACAGATTTATTAATTCTGTTCTAATGATAAGGAAACTGGTTGGTTATGAACAGCTGAGCAAACAGAAAAGATTTCGACTCAAAAAGATACTGACTAAACTGAGGAAAGAAAAGCGAGGAAAGGCTCCTACAAATGCATAAAAAATAAAAATGGGTGAAGCACTAAGGGTGGTCTCTTTTTCTTGGAAGGGTCTCATTGTCCTCTTTGTCTTCTCTCTCATCCTACTCTACATGGAGGTTTTGAGAATAGGAACCTTAAACATCAATGGAGGGAGGGATAGAAATAAGCGAGCAGTGTTAGCTGAACTGAGCAGAACCAAAAACATAGATGTGTTTCTCTTACAGGAGACACATAGTTCAGCAGACAATGAAGCAGAGTGGGGAATGACTTGGCGAGGACAGTTTTTTCTAAGTCATGGTACTAACCTTAGTGCAGGTGTAGCGATTTTGTTTTCACAGCACCTTCATCTAACAAATGTTTTAGCATGTGAAGCAGAGCAGGGCAGGATTCAAGTAGTGCAAGCAACAATTAGGGACATACCTTTTGTGTTTATAAATGTATATGCTTATAACTCTGGTCCTGATCGCATAGATCTATTCCACAAGCTGAATGATAAATTGAAACAATTCAGCAGCAGTTCAGTAATAGTGGTAGGTGGAGACTGGAACTGCACTACACATCCTTCAGTTGACAGGAATGCAGGAGAGCCTCATCCACCATCAGCCTCTTTTCTGTCAAGTGTGGTTACAGAAAATGACCTCACAGATGTTTGGAGGAATCTTCACCCAACAGTTAGGCAATATACATGGCTGAAAGTCACTGAGGGCAGCTAGATTAGATAGGATTTATATTAATCAGACCTATAATAACAGGTTAACTAAGGCAACAATATCACCTGTTGGCTTTTCAGATCACCATTTAGTGACTGTAAACTTTTCCTTACTGGTACACCCTCAACGTTGTCCCTACTGGCATTTTAATACACGGCTAATCTATGATAAGACCTTTTGCTCATCTTTTTCTGATTTCTGGAGTCAATGGAGACTCAGGAAAAAAGATTTTGATAACTTAGTTAAATGGTGGGAGGTAGGGAAAACACAAATTAAAATCTTCTGCCAGCAGTACACAGCACACACACACAGAGTTAGAGAAGGAAATCAGGGTATTAGAAGATGGAATAATTAATGGAATAGATAATAATAATAATAATAATAATAATAATGATAATAATGATAATAGTGAAAATGATAATAATAATAATAATAATAATAATAATAATAATAATAATAATGATGATAAGAAGAAGAAGATTTTGCAGAATAGGATGAAAGCTTTAGGCAGCTTTTTACATGAAAAAGCAAAGGGTGCTTTAATTCAAACACAGATTTCAACTATTAAAGAAATAGATGCCCCAACTCGCTTTTTCTTTAAGTTGGAGAGAAAAGTCAGAGAACACAACCAGATGATGCATCTCAGGCTTCAAGATGGGACTATAACAACTAATCCATCAGAGATGAGGAAGCTGGCCATGGACTTCTACAGCGGCCTGTTTAGCGCGGGCAGCTGTGACTCTGACTGTGTGGCTGAGATACTGGAGGGACTGCCTCAGCTGGGTGAAGCACAATCAGCTTCAATGGAGTCCACCATCACCTTTGAAGAAATGACTGTAGCGGTGCAGCAGCTCAGCTGTGGTCGGTCTCCTGGACTTGATGGACTTCCCCCAGAGTTCTACAAGAGATTCTGGACTCTGCTGGGAAAAGACCTGTTTGAAGTCTTGGAAGGCTGCTTAGACTCTGGGGTCTTACCGACGAGTTGCACGAGGGCAGTCCTGACATTACTACCCAAGAAAGGAGATCTTGGATTGTTAAAAAACTGGAGACCTGTTTCATTGCTTTGTACAGACTAAAAAATAATTGCAAAGTTTCTTTCAAATAGACTCAAGGGTTGCATGGACACGATTGTACATACCAGCCAGACTTACTGTGTTCCTGAACGGACAATAATGGACAATTTATTCCTGATTCGGGACATTATTGACTTGTCTAAACTACAGGAGGTGGAGGTGGGACTGTTTTCTATCGACCAGGAAAAGGCTTTTGATAGAGTTGATCATTCTTATTTGTTCAAAACACTTGATGCCTTTGGTTTTGGAAAAAAGTTTATTTCTTGTATTAAATTGCTGTATGCAGGAGTCACTGTTTTATTAAAAGTGGGGGGAGGACTCAGCCGACCGGTCCCTGTCCAGATGTAAAAAGTTACATACATATTTACAATTTATCACATACATATTTAAACTCTGTGTGTGTGTGTGTGTGTGTGTAAATCACAATTTGCTGTTTTTAGGGATGCTTGATTATGGCAAAAATTATAATCACGATCATTTTTGCTCAATATTGAGATCATGATTATTTAACATGATTACTTTTTGACTGTCATCTTCTCCAATTGCTGTTGTTCATACATGCACGTATTTTTTCTAACTTGGCTGAGGAGACTATCACACATGTAATCATATATTGTAGTAATGATCATGAAAAATTATAGCCTATATGAGGGAAAAACTCAGGAAGGCTGGAGTTCCGGAGCTCCGTATTAAAACTGTAATGGACCTGCCATGAGGGTGGAGCAAACTCCATTTCCAAGGATGCTTTGCGATTTTCACACCTCAGCAGGGAACAGTCAACATCGGTCCCTCATTGGCGGAGACGTTCCTGCACAGCGGAGCGTCCTGATGACGCAGCCATGACATCACCACCCCTTTATAAGCGAGCACGCCCAAAATACGCGTCTTTCCCATGTCACTGAGCTAGGGGTAACTCATGTTCCCCTGTGACTTAGCTTGACTACCCCACGAACATGTTGTCCCCTCATCGAAGACTCCCCTCGTCGGGCGAGACGAGACTTTGCCCGTGTTCACCCGAACACATTCCTGGATCCGAGAGAGACCGCTGCTGCAACCAGCGTCCTCGAATTCCCTTGAGAAAGAAGAAATAAAGTGACTTCAGGATAACGTGGAACGGCTCTGCCCTGCTCGTTTTCGCCGAGTCGACTCTGCTGTTCTCTCCGCCACTCCACTCAGAGCCAGCTGCCGTGATTTTCGCCGACCGTGCGAGAACGGCACCGTCTGCCTCCGAGCCAAGAACAAAGTTGGACATTAAGACGGACTACACACACACACCCTGCTCGCTTTCTGAAGCGACCAAGTAAGAAGCATAAGTCTGGGCATAGGCAGTGTTAGTTGTGTGTTCTTTTCAGCATCAGTTGCTGTTGTTTAGCATTTAGCTTTTTAGCTTTATTGCTATTGTCTTGTTTTGTGAGTTGACGGACCGCCGAGTCCATTTTTCTCTGCTTTACTCTGAGGAGTATTTTAAGTTTGCTGCCTGTTAGTTATGTTCACCACGCTAGACTATTTTGTGTTTGTCCCGCTCGGGACTACTGCTGTGTTTGTGCCACTGTGAGTGAGAAAGTAAATTGATTTGTCGATCAGAATCCAGACAACGTGCGTTACAGACTGCCGTCCGTACGCGCGCTTTCTGTGGACAAAAGCTTCTCTCCCTCTCACGATCGCTTTCCCTCCTCCCTCTCTTGCGACTAACACACACACTCACACGCGCGCACAGATACACACACCGACATCTTTTTGCACATCTGATGGTCAGATAACATCGGACAAAGCTTTGCGTTGTCTTTCCTTATCCGTCATCAGACATGTGTGTTTTTCACGGAATTGGGTGAGGGCAAGACGCCGACCACTAGTCACCTTGTTTTTGTCTAGCCAAGACACCGCCGTACTTCTGCCATTCGGGTCGCGTCACGCACGCACACACACTCACACACACACACATATATACATACATACATACACGCATTCCCCTGCAAGTGTCCAACCCAGTGCAAAGCTGGTTGTGTTTTGTTTGGTAGAATTAGATTGAATAGCTATTTATTGAATGAAGCATTTGTTAACTTTGTTAATTTTGCTAAGTTGAATAAACACTGTTATATCTTTAAAGAGAAGTTCTTTTGTCATTATTGTGTAACATATTATGAAAAGTGGCTGATTGAAGGAGTCAGAGCTCGAATTCAACCCTTCTTTGTTCATCCTTGAATGTTTATCTCTCAGATATTAACATTCTAGGTGAACTCCCATTTATGAGATTACCTTGTTCGGTTATTGGTCCCGGTTTCCGGGTGGTGCTCCGCATTTGTTAGTTCATATTAATAATTCTATTAATTGTTATAATTAATTATTTTTGATAATTGATAATTATAGCAAATAATCAACTGTGTTCCTCATAGATCCTACAGTTGGTGCCTGAATTATTGATTAAGGTTAACAATATTTTGATTTCATAATTCATAATTCTCTGTGAACAGAGGGATGGGCTCACAGAGACACTGGTTAGTATTGTGTGTCAAAAGACTCTCACACTGATCATCTCCAAATGTTTTCTTGGTTCCCAGAAGCTTAGCTGACTGCGCCGCGGCCCAATGTGTGCAAGGGTGCGAAGGCCCGTTCAACGCTGCTTGCAGCTTTAATTAGGGCCTGAGCCCAAAGGGCGAAGACCCTATTGTTTTTCGTGTGTTTGTTTCTTTCTTATTATTAGGGCCTGAGCCCAAAGGGCGAAGACCCTATTGTTTTTCTTGTGTTTGTTTCTTTCTTATTATTATTCTTTATTATTACGCCACTTTAACTCTAAATTTGACCCCCTAAACATGCTCAAAAACTCACCAAATTTGGCACGCACATCAGATCTGGTGAAAAATTTGATAAAATGTAAAAATTAACCCCCAAAGTGCCAAAATGTGCTCGAGAGTGTAATGGGAAATTGCTGATCACTCAATAAACACACAAGAGAGCATTGTCAGGTTATGAAATAGTGTAATCAAATAATACAATCAGAAGTATAATGCATCATAGTTCTGGAGACAAAGATACATACCACCTAGCTATCTTTTCTTTGTCTGAAAGGTTGGCACTTAACCAGTCCCTTAAATACTACTTGTACAGAATTTATGACATCTGCTTACTAACCTTACAGGTCAGCAACCAAACCTCAGATAGAAACATAAGTCAAAAGTTCAGCTAACCTAGGAACAGTCTTTCTTCACGACCATATATGACAGTACATAAGCATGCACCAAGTAGCATCACAAAATAACATCACTACTATATTAAATTAAGGACAAACCACACTATCCTCTAAAGCGTATCAGTTTTACACATAAACATCTACATAACTACAGTTTATCTTACCACTGGCTCAGGTAAGGGTATAACAGAATAGACTTAACTGTTAAACACACAACTGCCTCATCTTACACAGCAAAGAACTAAGTTTAGAATATATATAGTACAGAGGAATTTAGAACATGTGTGAAACACTAACTAACACTAAACTGAACTTAAACACTGTCTGAAACATGTATGATATATTGAAGAAATACATCAAATGATAACCGGTGATTCAGTTTTCTTTTACAAGAGCGCCACCTATCAATCAATCAATCAATTTTTATTTATATAGCGCCATATCACAACAGAAGTCATCTCAAGGCACTTTTCACATAGAGCAGGTCAAGACCGTACTCTTTAATTTACAGAGACCCAACAATTCCCCCATGAGCAAGCACTTGGCGACAGCGGTAAGGAAAAGCTCCCCTTTAACGGGTAGAAACCTCAAGCAGACCCCGGCTCTTGGTGGGCGGCCATCTGCTTTGACCGGTTGGGTTGAGAGAGAGAAAGAGAGAGGGAAAGGGGGAGGGGGGACAGAAGAAAAACAATCACAACAACAACAACAAGCACAAGCAGCAACAGCCAGGGAAGGATGCCATCAGGACTGTGAAGGACCGCGAAGGTTCGGCCCGGGACTCAGGTTTTCCTGCGAGATGAGAAAGCACAAAAAACTCCGGGGAAGAAGCAAAGTTAGTGACATGCATTGATGTTACATGAATGCATACAGATGGAGAGGAGGAGGAGGAGAGAGGAGCTCAGTGCATCATGGGAAGTCCCCAGGCAGTCTAGGCCTATAGCAGCATAACTAAGGGCTGATCCAAGGCGAGCCTGGTCGGCCCTAACTATAAGCTTTATCAAAAAGGAAAGTTTTAAGCCTACTCTTAAACATAGAGAGGGTGTCTGCACCCCGGACTGAATCCGGTAGATGGTTCCACAGAAGAGGAGCCTGATAGCTGAAGGCTCTGCCTCCCATTCTACTTTTAAAGACTGTAGGGACCACCAGTAAGCCTGCATACTGGGAGCGCAGTGTTCTAGTGGGATAATACGGTATTATGAGCTCTTCAAGATATGATGGTGCCTGACCATTTAGGGGTTTGTAAGTTAGGAGAAGGATTTTAAATTCTATTCTAGATTTTACAGGAAGCCAATGTAGTGAAGCTAAAATGGGAGAAATGTGGTCTCTTTTTCTAGTTTTAGTCAATACACGTGCAGCTGCATTCTGGACCAGCTGGAGAGTCTTTAGAGACTTGTTAGGGCAGCCTGATAATAAGGAATTGCAATAATCCAGCCTAGAAGTAAGAAATGCGTGAACTAGTTTTTCTGCATCTTTTAGGGACAGGATGTGCCGGATTTTTGTGATATTACGTAAGTGAAAAAAGGCAGTCCTTGAGATTTGATTTATGTGGGAGTTAAAGGACATATTCTGATCAAAGATAACTCCCAGATTCCTTACGGTGGTGCTGGAGGCCAGGGTAACGCCATCCAGAGTAGCTTTATCATTAGATAATGTGTTTCTAAGGTGTTTAGGGCCAAGCACAATAACTTCAGTTTTATCTGAATTTAGTAGTAGAAAATTGCAGGTCATCCAGGTCTTTATGTCGTTAAGGCACGTTTGGAGTTTGTTTAACTGATTGGGTTCATCTGGCTTCACTGATAAATATAATTGGGTGTCATCTGCGTAACAATGAAAATTTATGGAGTCTTTCCTAATGATATTACCTAAAGGAAGCATATATAAGGTGAATAGAATTGGTCCAAGTACAGAACCTTGTGGAACTCTGTGTCTAAAACGGCCGGCCCGGCCCGTAGGAATGTCGTAGAGAGATCGAACCAAAACTGCTGTTTTTAGGGGTGCTTGATTATGGCAAAAATTATAATCACGATCATTTTTGTCCAATATTGAGATCATGATTATTTAACATGATTACTTTTTGACTGTCATCTTCTCCAATTGCTGTTGTTCATACATGCACATATCTTTTCTAACTTGGCTGAGGAGACTATTACACATGTGATCATATATTGTACTAATGATCAAGAAAGACTATAGCTGATATGAGGGAAAAACTCAGGAAGAGGGTGGCGGTAATGCATCTAATATGCTGGTTGCCAAACGTTGTTATAAACCAAAAAGGGGAGGGTAAAATATTTTTCCTCACAGAATGGTACATCCTGTCAGCCGAGGGATTTCCTATCTGTGCAGCTGAACACAGTAGTTCTCTACGGACTGTTTTACCGTGATGGTCAATGTGTTTTTTCTGCAGGTTTCACTTCACTCAGCTGGCCGACAGACCCGCTGATTCTCTCCGCTTTAACCTAAATAACAAATCGGGACTCGGTGCTCCGTTTGGATCTAAACAGAGAGCCAGGGTTAGCTGAGAGGCTAGCAGAGGCTAACTGGTTGTGCTTCTTTCGGTGATGCTGCAGTTAACGCTCCGCTGCCCTTACAAGCGTCACCACTTCCTGTATCCGTCGTTTCAACTTTCAATCCCTCTAGAATTCATGTACTTTTATGGTTGCAATTAGTAGTTGCACAGTGTACAAGTATTTTTTTTCCACTTCGCACACATCTATTTTTAGCCAAGGACAAAGTTGGACATTAAGACGGACTACACACACACCCTGCTCGCTTTGTGAAGCGACCAAGTAAGAGGCATAAGTCTGGGCAGGGGCAGAGTAGTTGTGTGTTCTTTTCAGCATCAGTTGCTGTTGTTTAGCTTTTTAGCTTTATTGCTATTGTTCTTGTTGTGTGAGTTGACGGACCGCCGAGTCCATTTTTCTCTGCTTTACTCTGAGGAGTATTTTAAGTTTGCTGCCTGTTAGTTATGTTCACTACGCTAGACTATTTTGTGTTTGTCCCGCTCGGGACTACTGCTGTGTTTGTGCCACCGTGAGTGAGAAAGTAAACTGCTTTGTCGATCTGAAACCAGACAACGTGCGTTACAGACTGCCGTCCGTACGTGCGCTCTCTGTGGACAAAAGCTTCTCTCCCTCTCACGATCGCTTTCCCTCCTCCCTCTCTTGCAACTAACACACACACACTCACACGCGCGCACAGATACACCGACATCTTTTAGCACATCTGATGGTCAGATAACACTGGACAAAGCTTTGCCTTGTCTTTCCTTATCCGTCATCAGACACGTGTGTTTTTCACGGAATTGGGTGAGGGCAAGACGCCGACCACCAGTCACCTTGTTTTTGTCTAGCCAAGACACCGCCGTACTTCTGCCATTCAGGTCGCGTCACGCACGCGCACACACTCTCACACACACACACATACATACATACATACATGCATTCCCCTGCAAGTGTCCAACCCTGTGCAAAGCTGTTTGTGTTTTGTTTGGTAGAATTAGATTGAATAGCTACTTATTGAATGAAGCATTTTTTAACTTTGTTAATTTTGCTAAGTTGAATTAACACTGTTATATCTGTAAAGAGAAGTTCTTTTGTCATTATTGTGTAACATATTATGAAAAGTGGCTGATTGAAGGAGTCAGAGCTCGAATTCAACCCTTCTTTGTTCACCCTTGAATGTTTATCTCTCAGATATTAACATTCTAGGTGAACTCTCATTTATGAGATCAAGTTGTTCGGTTATTGGTCCCGGTTTCCAGGTGGTGCTTCGTATTTGTTAGTTCATATTAATAATTCTGTTAATTTTTATAATTAATTATTAATGATAATTGATAATTATAGCAAATAATCAACTGTGTTCCTCGCAGATCCTACAGTTGGTGCCTGAATTATTGATTAAGGTTAACAATATTTTGATTTCATAATTCATAATTCTCTGTGAACAGAGGGATGGGCTCACAGAGAGACACTGGTTAGTATTGTGTGTCAAAAGACTCTCACACTGATCATCTCCAAATGTTTTCTTGGTTCCCAGAAGCTCAGCTGACTGCGACGCGGCCCGATGTGCGCAAGGGCGCGAAGGCCCGTTCAACGCTGCTTGCAGCTTTAATTTTTCTTGCACTTTTTGTTGCACTGTTGGCCCAGTGGGAGTATTTAACCCTAAAGAATTGCCTATGAAGATTGTTTTAATTATGTGTATTTGCTTTAGTTTGAGAATTTACTAGTTTGCATTAGTTGACACCGTTAGTAGTGATTGTAGTGAAAGAAATGACCTGCCGACCGTTTCACCGTGAATGTAGAGATGCTCACTGGTTCAAGCTGCAATTAAAACAGACTGATAGCTTTGAAGTGGTTTCCGGTGTGTCATCTATTAATAAAGTAACCACAGCTCCCCACAATACATATTTAAAAAAAGAAAGTACCTTTGGGAGGGTGGGGCCTGTTTCAATTGAAACGGATGAAACATAGCTAAGGCCGCTAACGCAGCACAGAAAGGTTGATGGCCACCATGAATTCATTGGTGTAGTTACACAGCTTGAGTCACTGTCATCCGTTGACACATTTGTGCAAAGTTAGCATGATCCACAGTCAGAACGGTCACAGTTACACGTCCCAGTTGGAAAAATATTGGAAAACCTCTTTGATGATGTGATGAAGAGCTGCATTAAAGGAATCTTGTGTCATTGTTATCATTGTAAAACATTGTTATCATCACACCAAACTGCTCTTAATTTTCATCCACAAACCCTGATTAGTCTCCTAAATCCACTGAAAGGTTCTGTAGGCAACTTTTATAAAAATCACTTTCTGTTAAATCTGCGGAAATTTTCCTCATATCCAGACAGATATCTATGAGTCAAGTATTTTGTGTAAAAAAGTCAGTTCTCTCTGACTCTACCCAGCACTGTAATCCAGGTTTGTAAAATTCTGCTGGTTGAAATGAAAAGAACCAATCACAGGTGATTGATCAATGTCAATCATCCTGCTCCTTGTGCACATGTAGAGCAGCCACTGCCCCTCACAGCGGTGGAGAAACAGCCGGCAGAAATGATAAACTGCCTGTTGCAAACAAGTTTACATGTAACAAAGACTAAATGAAAGAAGACAGAGGAGAAAAAGCGAGCTAGAAAGGAGTACATCAGGCCAGAGATCAAAGTGAAGTAAACATTGGAGCTGCTTTTCCAAAATGGAGAGCTGCAGATCTCAGAGCTGCTAGATAGAAATGGAAATGTCTCTTGGACAGATAATTACTTTTAATTATTTAATTAAATAATAATTACAGATAATTATTATTATTATTTTTAATTTGTGCGAGATGAGTGTTTAACAATATGACATGGGACAGTACCAACGGGAGAAGCAACAGAGCCAGACAATAACCCAAACAAAATGACAACATGAACAATAAATAAATAAAAATCCTGGCTTTATACTAGATGCACGTGTGTGTGTGTGTGTGTGTGTGTGTGTGTGTGTGTGTGTTACCCCACTAGAACACTGCACTCCCAGTTTGCAGCTTACTGGTGGTTCCTACAGTCTTTAAAAGTAGAATGGGAGGCAGAGCCTTCAGCTATCAGACTCCTCTCCTGTGGAACCATCTTCTAGTTCGGTCCGGGGTGCAGACACCCTCTCTATGTTTAAGAGTAGACTTAAAACTTTCCTTTTTGATGAAGCTTATAGTTAGGGCCGACCAGGCTCAACTTGGATCAGCCCTTAGTTATGCTGCTATAGGCCTAGACTGCTGGGGGACTTCCCATGATGCACTGAGCTCCTCTCTCCTCCTCCTCTCCATCTGTATGTATTCATTTACCATTACTGCATGTTACTAACTTGACTTCTTCCCTGGAGTTCTTTGTGCTTTCTTATCCGCAGGAAACCCCATAAACTGTGCTGATGTGGTGATGTCCTTCTCCTGCTGTTATTGCTGTTTGTTGTTGCTAGTCATGTATCTATTGTAATGAGGGCCTGAGCCCGAAAGGGGCGAAGACCCTATTGTATTTCGTGTGTTTGTTTCTTTCTTCTTCTCCTTCTTCTTTCTTTATTATTACGCCACTTCAACCCTTAATTTGACCCCCTAAACATGCTCAAAAACTCACCAAATTTGGCACGCACACTTGGTGTGGTGAAAAATTTGATAAAATGTAAATATTGACCCCCAAAGTGTCAAAATGTGCTCTCTAGCGCCATCTATGTAACTTAAATGGCCGCCACGGCCCGTAGGAATGTTGTAGAGAGATCAAACCAAAACTCAATTACTCGTCTCATCAAGACCTACAAATCATACAATGACACCCCTGACCTAAATTCTCATCCTCACACCGTTGAGATTTGATGTTTCGCCATGACAGAGGAAGTTGCTATAACTTTATTATAAATGCTCCAGTCTGCACCAAACTTTACATGTTTGATAAGACTCCCGGCCCGAACACGTCTACATGACAATATTCCATCAGTGATGCAAACTGGCTGAATAGCGCCCCCTACGAAATTTCAGTGAAGCAGCTCCACAACGGGTAAAACAGTGGTCAAAGGAAGAGATGTTTATCTCCTTCTTGCACTGTCTGAAAAGAGCCAGTATCTGACGACGTCTACATGCTCGTGACAGAAGCCCTTCGATTGCACCGCGGCCCAACCTACGCAGAGGCGCGAGGGCCCGTTCGACGTTGCTTGCAGCTTTCAT
Source organism: Thunnus albacares (assembly GCF_914725855.1). Taxonomy (NCBI): domain Eukaryota; kingdom Metazoa; phylum Chordata; class Actinopteri; order Scombriformes; family Scombridae; genus Thunnus; species Thunnus albacares. The sequence continues at coordinate 791,625 of NC_058111.1, forward strand.
TTTATAAAAGGCTGATGCTGATTGTGTGTATTGTGTCATTTGTTCTCCTTTTCACTTTTCACATGTTCGTCTCATAATAAAGTTGTTCTTTATACTATAAGTGCTGCTGAAGTCTTGATCCCTTCAGGCTTCTTTCTTTCTTCATGTACCTTGGAAGTAGATGAAGTTGTGCCAGAAATGCCTACTCTGAAAATAATAACCCTCCCAGTTTAAGTGAAACTGAACAGAGTTGCTGAGAATCCTGAAGCTGAAAAAGTATTTTCTGCTGATGTACATCATGAAATGCTGATGAAGACCGTATACACTAAATTCTGGTTGGCTGATGAAGACCATGTGACATTTACATTCTTTTACATCAGTTTTGTGCTCCAGTTTAATTGTCTGTCTTTGCCTTTTTTAATTTCAGTCAAGAGCTGATTCTCATCCACCAGGTTTTTATGGTGTTTCTTAATGTTATCTGGTTTCAACATTTTAAAGATAAGACTAACGCTGGTCCTTCTGCCTTTCTTTGGGCTTCCAGGTGCAGTGGTTAGTAAGCAAAGTACATTTACTCAAGTACTGTACTGAAGTACAGTTTAGAGGCACTTGTACTTTACTTGAGTATTTCCATGTGATGCTACTTTCTACATTTCAGAGGGAAATATTGTACTTTCTACTCCACTACATTTATTTGACAGCTTTAGTTACTTTTCAGATGAAGATTTGACACAATGGATAATATAACAAGCTTTTAAAATACAACACATTGTTAAAGATGAAACCAGTGGTTTCCAACCTTTTTGGCTTTTGACGTCTTACAAAAAGCAGTGTGTAGTCGGGGTCACATTTCACATGTCTATGAGTTGTTAACAGCTCCACCAAATAGTGATTTTTCCCTCTAAACTTCTCACATGCTTTCATTTCAATAAATGTTCAAATGATCCAATATTTCAGCAAAAATCAAAGATTAGAGAAAAAGTCCAAAAACTGAAAACAGATTTGTGTATCAGAACTTTGTTTTTTCTTCTTTCCTCTCCCATTAATCATCTCACCACCCCTCAGATTTATCTGCTGACCCTTTGGAGGGGCCCGACCCCTAGGTTGGGAACCACTGGACTAAACTAGCTAACTGTATATAAAGTAGTGTAAACTAGCTCCACCTCCAGCAGCTACAACAGTAACATGCTGCTCTAACACTGATGCTTCACTATTAATAATCTAATGATGTCATATATAATAATATATCAGTCAGAGGGACCAAACCACTACTTTTACTGCAATACTTTAACTACATCAAGCTCATAATACTTATGTACTTTTACTGTAGTAGGATTTTTCTTGCAGGACTTTTACTTGTAATGGAGTATCTTTACGTTGCTGTATTGGTATTTTATACTGCAGTAAAGTACTTCTTCCAGCTCTGGGTTCTGGTCTCTGTGTTGCAGGTTTGGGAGTCTCAGCCTGCGTCGGGCTCATGAACAGGTTCTGGAGCAGCGGCCGTTCATCCGACCGAACGCTGGTTTCTGGAGGCAGCTGATGGACTACGAGAGGAAGCTGTTCGGCAGGAACTTGGTCCGGATGGCGATGACGTCCGGCGGAGTCCTGCCTGAAGCTCTGGAGGACACGAACACCACGGCGGCGTACTGCGTCAACATCTGAACGACCACAAACTAATCAGACATTAAACACTCTCATTGTTTTGTTTCTTCCCTCTGAGCTGCAGTGGAAACAGCTGAATGTTTCCACACCTGCAAACTTCACTCACAATGTGGCAGAAAAAGCAAATTCTTTGCTTCTTGTTTGTCAGTAAGAGATTTAGATACTTCAGTGATGTCGGGATTATTCTGTTTGACAGTAAAAGGTGTAAAACAACAAACTCAAGTCGGTGTTTTCTATTTTTTAATGAAAAGAAACGTCCAGAAACATGTGGCTACCTGATAAAAACTGTTTTTAAAAAACATCCTTTTAACTCTATTTTCTAAATCCTCCATCAGTTTGTCTGAATGATGTATTTGTGCAACTGTTACACAAATATTTAAGTTTAAAATGTTAAATTCTGTAAATGAGATTAAACAGATGCTGCTGTTCAGTCCAAACTGGTCTCATATCTGTTTACTGATCAGATCAGCTGATCAATTGATCAGGTTTCTTTTTAGTAAAACTACTGAACTAAGAGCAGAGTTGGAATAAACAGATCTGCAGTTTGTGAGTGAAACACTGAAATGAGCTCGGCTGTGATTGGACAGAAACGATGTAAAAAAACAAATCAGTTTATTGTGACAGAAGAAGAAACGATCAGCTGATCGTCAGGAAACAAACCACCTGAGTGACGAGGCGTTCAGGGACACCTGGTGCCTCAGAGTGATGTCATCAGATCACATGATCAGGATCAGTTCAGTTCAGTTCAGTTCAGTCCTGCTGGACATGAAAACCCTGCAGAGACCTGGTGGAGGTCTGTGTGGATCCTGGTCCTGGTCCTCAGTACTGGAAGCTTCTCTTGGTCTGGATGTCGTCCAGGATCTGCTGCAGCTCCTCGTCTTCAAAGCGCCCCTCCAAACTGAAACACACAGCTGCTGGTCAGATCCAGAGTGTAAACACACCACAGTCCAACATTCAGTCTGCCACGAATCACTAAAACCTCGTTTCCACAAGTTCAGCTACTTGGAACCACAGGAACTAAACCTGGAACTAAAAGTCCTTGTTTGTGTTTCCTGTTTGAGGAACCAGGTAGATCCTGCAGATTAGACTCATGATGAATTAAAAAAGGAATGAAAGCTGAAAAGCATCGAGCGTCTGACTCCAGTAAATCATCTGCTGACTGTTTTTATTTCTGCTTTAAAACCAAACAACATGAAACAATCAGAACATAAAGTTTTATTTCTCGCTACCGCCGCTCACTCTCTCCATTAACTCTTTAGCTCACTCGACCACCGTTGCTCCCTGAATTCCCCCCCCCCCCAGCAGGGACTTCCTGGTGGGTAAAACAAACTTCACTTAGACGCAGGTTCCTCTGGTGGAGCAGCTGAGTTCCTCTAAACGTTCTTAGTCTCAGAGGAAGTTCTGTTTTGTTCCTTCTGTGGAAACATTTGAGAATCTGGAACCGAAGAATATTCAGCATTTTTTCTTGAGAAATGAGTAAAAACGATTAATCAATTATCAGAATAGGTGGCAATTATCTGTTGATCGACTGATCGATGCAGCTCTAGATTTTAGAAAAAAAACCTGAATTAGATTAAGTGCTTTAATTATTTTTAAGTATTTAATGCATCCATGTATTTCATGCTGTTTATCCGGGTTTAGGTTGTTATAATTGATTAATGATGTCATCAGGAATTATTGTTATAAACTGCTGGGAAATGCTGTAAATGTGCCGTAATAAATAATCCATCAAACAAACATTAATTTACATTCTATGTGGTTTAAAAAGGAATTAAATGTGACTGAATCTGCAGAAACTCTGTTCAGATCAAACAGACCATAATAATATAATAATCATTAAACATCCTGATGAATCATGTGTTCTCTGAGCTGAACATGTGCAGTTTGTCCCGAAGGAAACATCAGATATTTACTGATGATCTGAGCAGATGTGACGTTTGAAACAAAACACCTGAACTCTGTATTTCCTCTGTGATCAGTTGAAACCAGACGCTGAGCGTTTCTCTGATATATGAGACACACAGAAACAAAAACCAAAGAGATATCAGAGTGAAACTTATTTCCAACATGGTCCCAAGATGTTAAAAACACAAAGAAACATAAATAAATCTGTGACTCTTGCATTAATAACTGCTGATCCGACTCCTCTCATACTAAACATCTGGACGTGTAAACTGAACATCTGGCTACAGTGTTACCTGTTAGAACAGGTACTGAGGAGCACAGTGACGTTTCACCCAACAACCAATCACACGGCTTCAGTCCAGTCTACATCACCCTAACACCGACCAGATCAATAATTACTGATCATTGATCCCAGGTGTGAGTGTGTGAGGGGGTCAGGCTCACCTGGGGATCAATAATTACTGATTATTGATCCCCAGGTGTGAGTGTGTGAGGGGGTCAGGCTCACCTGGGGATCAGGGCTTTGGCCTCTTCAGCTGCTTCGGGACACAGATTGGCCAGACTGGACAACTCGAACTTGTGAAGCTTCTTCTGCAGGAGGAGACTGAAGAGACACATCAGATCAGACTCACCTGAGACTCACCTGAGACTCACTGTTTACTTTATTTGTATTTATTTCACCAGGAAGTCTCCAGATATCTGAACTCTTTGAGGAGAGACGAAGCCAAAATGGCTGCGAGAGATAAACATCAGTGTTTCATAAAAACATCATTAATTTACAACTAAAATGCAACCTGAGACACACACACACACACACACGTGTACATACTGTTTACATTTACTTACTGTGTAACTGATCCTGTGGAAACAAACATCTTTATAAGTTATAATAATCAGCTCATAAACACGTTTATATCAACTTTAAAAGAAGCAGTTTAGTTTTCTTTACGTCTTTTTAATTCTTTTAATTAGTAAAGTAGGATAACTGTAACTGTAGATAATCAATCACTGTGGGATCAATATCAGCTTCACTCTAAGAACAGCGGGACTGTAACTAACTACGAGCAGCAGTTTCCTGTCTGGAAGTCGACGAGGAAGCAAACTGACACGTTAACCTGAAACCAAACAATTAATCATCAGAACAGAATGATTGTCTTGTGATGTCATCAGCTTTAACACGAGGAGGATGACGCGGCGGTCACATGACCGTCAGCACTGACCTGCGTACGGCGGTGATGGTCTCTCGGTTCTTGAAGCGGCTGAATCGAGCCGTGTAGTTGAGCGTCTTCATGAAGACCTCGGACAGCTCCTGCTCGTCCTCGGCGCTCTCGTTCTGCTGCTTCCGATGTTCCAGCAACATGTGAACCTCCGAGTTCAGCAGCGTCTCCGAGTTCTCAAACTCTGAACAGACAGCAGATCCATAATCAATCGGATCCATAATCAATCTGATCCATAATCAATCCTATCTATAATCAATCTGATCAGTTTCAACTGTCAAACAACAAACTTCAAAATTTCAAATCAAACACAAAAACAAGATTGAAATAAAGCAAATTAATCTGAAACTATTTTACTACCTGATTGATCGATCGATCGATCGATCATCTGTTATCAGTTTCTCGAATGTGAAGATTTTCTACTTTTCTGTTTTTATTATAATTATTTTATTATTAACTGAACGTCTTTAAGACGTCAGATGGATTTTGGGAAACACTGACCGACATTTTTCACCATTTTCTTTATTTTATGGACCAAAAATATAAAAATAAAAACCATCAGTGATGATTAAAGGCTCGAATTATTTAATACGTATAAAAATAACATATCTGAAATAAACGTCAATTAGTTTCACATATTTGTCGTCACTTCCTGTCAGTTTATAACAATCATTGCTGATAATATCACTGATAATGGATGAATGAAGGATGAATGATGGATGGATGGATGAATGATGGATGGATGGATGAATGATGGATGGATGAAGGATGAATGAATGATGGATGGATGATGGATCAATTAAAAACTAACTGATTTATTTAAAGTCAGAGATAACTAACGTTACAGCCTACAAGACAGGAAACATATTTAAGATGTTTGTGAATTAAATTTAAGGCTTTTAAAACCTTTTTTAAGAAAACCTAAATGATCCTGATATTTAATTGTTTTGTACTTTGCTAATAAACGAGAGTTAGAAGATGAGAAAACTCGTTAGTTGCAGCACTGATAATTATTATTCACAGAAACTAATCACTGCATGATGAAGAACAGATGAAGATGAATATCTGTTCTTTTAAGACGCCAACTAGGGTTGACCGAAGCTTTACGGGGGTCTCTCTCTCTCTCTCTCTCTCTCTCTCTCTCTCTCTCTCTCTCTCTCTCTCTCTGTGTGTGTACTGTATGTCTCATCATTTCATTCATTTTTAAAGCTTTCTTTATCTTTATTTATAAAACTTAAACAGTCAAATGATGATGATGATGATGCAGAAGTTTAAACACACGCAGAATAACAGCGAGAAGATACCGAATGTGTCAACAAGAAGCCTGTTAGGTATTTATGATAGTTACATAATAATAATAATAATAATAATAATAATAATAATAATATTACAGAAATGTGTGCTGAGTAACGGTCAGTCGCTGTGTGTGTCTGTGCTGAGTTACAGTCAGTCAGTCGGTGTGTGTCTGTGCTGAGTTACAGACCTTTCGGGAACAGCAGCTGAGAGGCGTCTTCTTCAACATCACCGACATGAGCAGCAGCCGCGCCGCCTCCGGCCGCCATGACAGCAACAGCTAACAGCTAACAGCTAGTAGCTAACAAGCTAACAGCTAACAGGCAGCGGCGGTAAGATGGCGGACAGAAACAGCAGCTTAAACTCAGACTGAAACTCTGACTTCCTGAGAGTCCTGCGGCCTGAAGAGAAGCTCCGACAGTCTGAACAACAGTCTGAACAACCCGCTCACAGTTCAGCCTCACAAACAAACAACCATCTCCGAGTCACAAACCGACCACTTCCTCTTTGTGTGTGTGTGTGTGTGTGTGTGTGTGTGTGTGTGTGTGTGTGTGTGTGTGTGTGTGTGTGTGTGTGTGTTACCGCCACCAGCTGGTGTGGAGTGATGATCAGACTCTATTGTCGGTATTTATTGTTAGATCAAACTTTTATCTTTCAGATTCTTTTCATATTTCAGAACATGCCCTCCTGTTTCTTCAGTATTCATCTGTCTGTATTATATTTACGTGTTCTGAACAGTGTGCAGTTCCGTCCAGTCTGTGTAAATCGAAGTCTTAATATTATTGTCTCATCTGTCCTGTTTCTTCCTCTTCCTCTCCTCTTCCTCCCTTTGCCTTTGCCTCCTTTCCTTCTGTCTCTGCTTAATGATGCTCTTGGTTTCTGTCTTGCTGAAGCTAACTGTTAAATCATTTGATACCAAAATGTGCCCATAAAAATATTACTGTAAGACCCATCATTTTAATTCTGTATAACGTTTGTTGTACTTCTATCAAAATGTCCGTTCTGCTGTCTGAACGACTGTAAACTGGCTGATGAGCTTCAATCTGAACAGATGATTGTTGTCGGTGGTTCTGTATCTTCTTTCCACTGCTGTTAACAAACATCTCTCCTGTGTGACTAATAATAACTTCTCACTCATCCTTTTCTCTGCTTTGAGATGAAACTCACTGTGCTAACTATCAATAACTGCCTGTATGGTATGTGAACTGTAAATAAACTCCAATCTTTGCTCTTCTTTTCTAATAATGTAAAATCTACTGTGAAGTATCAACAGTGATGCTGCTGGATGAAAGTTTAACTGAGAGACTTTCTGTGTCACTGTCCATCCAAAGCTTTTTGTTTCCCTCCTTTTTCCCAACAAGGTTTTAAAGTGTCTTGTGTTGGCTGTAAATTAACCAAGTAACCCAGAAAGAAGGACAGAAAATGAATGAATGAATGAATGAATGAAGAGCAGGCTGGTGTTGATCCAGCAGGTCAGTCTGATGTTCTCTTGTTGTGGAAGACAAACAGCTGTTTCAGTTCTTTTCCTCTGAGCGGTTATTAAACTGTTTATTAATGACTTTATGAAGGAACTGCTGCCTACAGGAATTATGTTTGGTATCATATTGAAAGATAAAGGACATAAAGTTATCCTAAATACTTTTATAATACTTTGTAAATTCTGTTTAAATATGTCAAGATTCAGAAAAACTAAACCATCTTTTTGTACTTTTCATAAATATTTTATTTACTCGCAAAAAAAGACAGCAGAAACTGACCACTAAATGTACATAACTACTGTACCTCTGTCAACCCTTTGTCTTTGTATTTATTTATTTATTTGTTTGTTTGTTTTTTCTTATTTTACTGAACTTTTATGTAACTCTGTTTGATGCCCATAAATCTGTACACTTCATTTACAAAACTGCAGTTATAATGTGTTATGTTCAAGTTATTAATAAAGTTTAAAAGAAAAAACTCCTAACAGCTACCAAGAGAAATACATAGTGATTTAATTTATTTGAAAATAACTAATGTTTGCTTTTTAATTCAACTATTTTAAATTTTTGGTAAATTCCACAAACATAAAATGAAACTTTACCTGATTTCTAATTGAGTCAAGATGCAAAATAAAAAAGCAACAAATACCCAAACAGCTTTAAAAACATATAAAATTATTGACTACTGTTACTTGAATTTTTTTTATTTTATTTTATTGAATGTAAAAAGTTTCTTTCACATCTTTACCCAACATTATTTTTATTTATTATTTCATAACTGAATTCCCGCGCTTTGTTTCCTTCTTGTTTCTGTTACTGTTTTTGAATTTGACTTTTGTCAATAAAGTTGAGAAGAAAGAAAAAAAAACGAAAAAGACGCTGATTAAAAGTCAGCTTTAGTGTCACTTTTCATTCATAAAGGAACCAAACATGATGAGTCTCTTTCTGCCCGCTGTGTTCAGTGTCAATGTTCACGGAGGAAAAGTTCTGCGTTGGCCGGGAATCGAACCCGGGTCAACTGCTTGGAAGGCAGCTATGCTAACCACTATACCACCAACGCTGCTAGGTACGGCTAACCGACAGTCTGAACCAGTCAGTCAGAGGTTCACGAATCAGATTCTGGTTTACAGAATATCGATCCGTTAAACATCAGCTTCATGTTAAACACAACGACGTCCGTTTCCAGCACCGCAACACGACCAGACTAGCGTCTCCTCAGAGTCTGAAATCAGAACCATCAGAGTCTGAAACCAGAACCATCAGAGTCTGGAACCAGAACCATCAGAGTCTGAAACCAGAACCATCAGAACCATCAGAGTCTGAAACTAGAACCATCAGAATCTGGAACCAGAACCATCAGAATCTGAAACCAGAGCTATCAGAGTCTGAAACCAGAACCATCAGAGTCTGGAATCAGAGCTATCAGAGTCTGAAACCAGAACCATCAGAATCTGGAACCAGAGCTATCAGAGTCTGGAACCAGAACCATCAGAGTCTGAAACCAGAACCATCAGAGCCTGAAACCAGAACTATCAATGTTTGAAACCAGAACTATCAGAATCTGAAACTAGAACCATCAGAATCTGAAACCAGAACTATCAGAGTCTGGAACCAGAACCATCAGAGTCTAGAACCAGAGCTATCAGAGTCTGAAACCAGAACCATCAGAGCCTGAAACCAGAGCTATCAGAGTCTGAAACCAGAACCATCAGAGTCTGAAACCAGAGCTATCAGAGTCTGAAACCAGAACCATCAGAGTCTGAAACCAGAGTTATCAGAGCCTGAAACCAGAACCATCAGAGTCTGGGACCAGAGCTATCAGAGCCTGAAACCAGAACCATCAGAGTCTGAAACCAGAGCTATCAGAGTCTGAAACCAGAACTACCAGAGTCTGGAACCAGAGGAACCAGAACCATCTGAGTCTGGAACCAGAGCTATCAGAGTCTGAAACCAGAACCATCAGAGCCTGAAACCAGAACCACCTGAGTCCACCACACTGTGACACAGATACAGTGAGCTGTTCGGTGGCTACAGACAGAAGCTCAGATGAAGATGAGACCGAGAGGAAGGAAGCAGAAAGAAAATGAAATGAGATTTACAGTAAGAGACAAGAGACACTGTCAACGTTTCAGGTCCTATTGGACCAAATAAAACCAAACAGGGAAACATGATACTGGAAGGTATCATGAACAGAATTAGATCATGTGATCTGTTGTCTTTCCTAAATTCATTAATAAACAGTTTAATAACTGAAATATCTGCTCCACATGGAACAGATTCTGATCTGCATATTGAATATAAATATTAAAGAAAACAGACAACCTGATGCTGAAACATATTTATTGCAGATAATTTAGAAATCTTGAACTGATCCGACTGAAACACGGTTCATCAGGTCTTCATGTCGACGCTGCTGATGATCACGTCACGGATTTGCACAGACAAAGTATCTCCTGTAGTTACAGCTGTAATCGTTCCAGTATCCATACCCTGAAAAACACGAAACATCCACTCTGACAGCTGCTTGCAGGTTTATACAGATTGCTGCTAGCAACGAGGCTACATCAGCTGCCATCACTAATAAGGGAGCTGAGCTCACCAAAATTTCTAAACTTGTGGATGATTTGAAGAAGTCGGTGGAGGGACGATGTGTTTCCACTCTTCAAAAAGAACCCTCAAAGCTGAATATCGCATGGACGACATGGAAGAGGCTGCTGATAACCACATAACGGTGCTGGAAGCTTCATGTGAGGAGCTGCAGGTGGTTAGCGGTCTCCTCAGAGATACAGTGAAGGACTTGGAGTGGCGCTCTCACAGGCTCAACATCAGGATTGGAATCACACTGTACATCATCTAAACTTGCACATATTTTTAGGTATATTTTTATAATACACATGTATATCCTATTTAGTATTTAGTGAAAATCTTCTTCACAGGAAGAAAAATGGAGATTTTGATACAATGCACTGTTCATTTCATGGACTTTAAAAAAAAAGTGCTTTGTACTATTTGTCATTTGCTGCCACATTGACAATGATGTCATGTAAATGCATTTGACCTCTGGTCTGGAAGATCTTGTCCTAAATGTTATGTTCCATTGTCATTTTTCTTAGTAGAAAATCTCATTGCTGCCATTCTGACCTCTCTGGAGCAAAGAATTAGACTTAAACAGTAAAATGTTGATGCTCTGGAAAATTACAATAATTCTTTTACAATTTTCTGCCATTTTATATACAAAACGGAAAATAAATGGCAGATAAATTGGTAATAAAAATAATCTGCAGCTGCAGTCCTACATACCTTAATGAGCATGAACTTGTGCATTGGCTTGTTGTGACGGCCCCTGGCTAACCTACCTGAAGTGTATTGATGCTGGTGTGGTAATGAGTTGTTATATTCTTGTGTGCATAAAGGTAACTGGGAGAATGTGTGTGTGGCAGCTGGGTGTAATGCTGCATCCCAGCCAACAGCCGCAGGCTTTTGTTTTTAATTTGATTCTAGTTTCGTTTTTACTCCACAACACCTTATTCACACATTCACACCTACATTACTGATGTTACTGACTGACACACTCCATATTTGCAATTATTTCTTTAGTTGTTTACTTTATTATAATAAATATCTTTAATTTACTGCCATCTGTTATGTCTGTTCCCACATTTGTCATGGCCTAGGAGCCGAGTTATGACACTCGCACCACTGCAGCAGCACAGGAACACACAGCCTCGCTGTCTGTTACCTGCTACAGGTGACCAACACTGGAAACTGCCTACTCTACAGTATCTACATCCTAACGTAGTCTCAAAATGAGACGTGAAGTTCGTGACCATCAGCAACACTATGGAGTCATTTCTTGTAATTAAGTGTTAGACGAACATCCAGCGTGAGCACGATTCACCTGCTGCTGCTGCTATCAGCTGACTAAAGGAGGTTCCTAGTGTTTCCATCATGTCTATAACCAGCAGTCAGGTGTCTGTAATCATTCCTCCTGTTCATACTGGATATTAAAAGATCCTTCAAATGTTCTTTCAATGGAAGTGATGGAGGCCAAAATCCACAGTGTGTCCACACAGTCATTTAAAAGTCTGTGTGAAGCTTCTATTCAGCTTCATCAGTCTGAGTTAGTCATATCAAGTGGATATCTGACACATTTACAGTCTTTTTAGCATCAAATTCCCTCTTTGTGTTTCCTCGGACAGTGTTTCCCTGTTGAGCTGCAGGTGGAAGTATAGTAACAAAAAGAGGAACTTTGGCACTAAAAAGACTGTAACGTTGAAAGATATCTACTTGATTTGACTCATTTGGACGCTGAAGCTTCATATTAGCTTCAGACTGTGGATTTTGTCCCCCATCACTTCCATTGTAAGGTCATTATGAAGGGATCTTCTAATGGTCAGTATGAACAGGAGGAATGATTACAGCAAGAAGACTGTTGGTTTAAGACTGACTTGAATTAGAGTGCTGCATGTACTCATAAAACTGGAGTCATTTAAGGTGATATATCTATGTTCAAACCTTCAGATGCTGATGATAAATCATTCAATATCAGTGAGTTGGAGTTAAGGCCTTTACACACCTTCACTCACTCATTAAACAGAGTGAATCTTACTGACGTCACAGTAGTGTAATGGAGGTAACAAGTGTTGTTTTATAATATGTGTCAGTGATCCACAGAAACGTGTTGCTATAGATCATCAGCTGTGCTCACAGGCTTCTAATTAACAGTTGACTTGTGTGCTGCTGGCGCCCTCATGTGGTCATTTTATAGTTTATGTTCCTCTTCCTGCCCTTTTAACGGGATTCACCTGCCAAAAGTAAACAAGTAAAACAAATCCAACCCTTATTTGATCCACAGTGAGGATGATGAATCTTTTGACCATCTACAGGTTTGTATTATATAATTTAAGACTGGAATTTGTGTGTTTGTCAGCTGATCTTAAAATAAAATGTTTTGCTGATTATTGATGTGAACAAACCTTCTTTCATCCTGCAATAAATCTCACTGTCATTCTTATCAAGTCATTCTGAGTGTTATTGAGTTGTACAAATCATGAGTCAAAACATGAACCAGTAGGCTTTATTTCTGTCATTTGCAGTAATCTGCTTCATTCTGTTTTATTTCAAGATAAACAGCCATCACTGAAAACGCCCTGAAACATGTTGATTTATACTGGAAACAATTCGGCATAACTTTAATCGTTTTTCTCTTTTTAGGAATCAATTACAGACTGAAATGAAAAATCCTGTGTCCCTGTTAAATGATCAATGTGTGTAAAAAACAATATTTTTGTGTATTTTTTTTTTTATATCAAAATCCCTCTTTTTTTTTGTAAAATTATTTTGATGACGCATCTTGTTTCATTTACATGATCATAAGATGAAGTTATGGGGAAAACGGAAGAAATAAACTGAAAAAAACTGAAAACAGATTTGTGTATCAGAACTTTGTTTTTTCTTCTTTCCTCTCCCATTAATCATCTCACCACCCCTCAGATTTATCTGCTGACCCTTTGGAGGGGCCCCGACCCCTAGGTTGGGAAACACTGGACTAAACTAGCTAACTGTATATAAAGTAGTGTAAACTAGCTCCACCTCCAGCAGCTACAACAGTAACATGCTGCTCTAACATTGATGCTTCACTATTAATAATCTAATGATGTCATATATAATAATATATCAGTCAGAGGGACCAAACCACTACTTTTACTGCAATACTTTAACTACATCAAGCTCATAATACTTATGTACTTTTACTGCAATACTTTAACTACATCAAGCTCATAATACTTATGTACTTTTACTGCAATACTTTAACTACATCAAGCTCATAATACTTATGTACTTTTACTGCAATACTTTAACTATATCAAGCTCATAATACTTATGTACTTTTACTGCAATACTTTAACTACATCAAGCTCATAATACTTATGTACTTTTACTGCAATACTTTAACTACATCAAGCTCATAATACTTATGTACTTTTACTGCAATACTTTAACTACATCAAGCTCATAATACTTATGTACTTTTACTGCAATACTTTAACTACATCAAGCTCATAATACTTATGTACTTTTACTGCAATACTTTAACTACATCAAGCTCATAATACTTATGTACTTTTACTGTAGGAGGATTTTTCGTGCAGGACTTTTACTTGTAATGGAGTATTTTTTACATTGCTGTATTAGTACTTTTACTGCAGTAAAGGATCTGAGTACTTCTTCCAGTGCTGTCAGGTGTAACTGTGTATTTACTGGTAACACTCCACTCTCCCAGTCCCCCTGAACTACACACTGGCTCCGTCTATTTACTGGGAAAATCAGCGCGTCGTCTGAAAGATGGAGACTGAAAACTGTCTGATGCGTGTTTTAGCCGACAGGTGAGTCACCTGTGATTTATTTAACGGTCCACAGTGTCTGAAACATTTCCCAAACATCCAGCAGCTGTTTGTTTAAACAGGGAAGAGCTGAAGCTAGCTTTAACTTTAGCATTTTTATGCTAGCCTGGTCAAGACACGTGCCAAATGAGGGTCATGTGACCAACATGGCCAAGCTAGCAGCGTGTTTGATTATTTTATAATAAAAATATTAACATGAATTTAGAGTTAAATTATTTAGGGTGGGTTCAGCAAAAGTGGGTCACTTTCTGGCAAATTCATTAGGTCAGCGGTATAACATATTCATATAGAGCTGCAACGATTAGTCGTTTAACTGATTAGCTGCCAATTGTTAAATTGGTCGCCAACTATTTTTATATACGATATAAATATTTGATATTATTATTTGTTTTGAGTCATTTTTTTAAGAAGAGAAAGTCCAAACTTCAGCTCTATTTCTTAATATTAAAACTCTTCTTTTTGATGAGATTGATATTAATAATATTGCATATCTGCTGTTTTTTTATGTACTTTGTTGTGAGTTCGTGTTGTAACGTCTGCATATGTGTTGTTGAGTCTTGTGTAGTTTCATATGTATTATACTCATCTGGGGACGGACATTGTAAGCTGGTCTAGACAATAAACGCTGTGGTATGTGGCGCTAGTTCCTGTTATATACTTATCCATATACAAATAAATATTAAATAAATAAAATATCTGAAACATAGATATTAAATATCCTTTTTATCAATGATTGTGTGAGATTTGTTCTTTCCTTCTGGAAACCATCAAAGTAGACTAGAGGTCTTCACAGGTCCACTTGGTTCTCAGGAACCTGTATGTCAGTATGTTCGATACCCCTGACTGGACCCGAGTGTGGTACCAGCTCTGATCATGTGGTCTCAATCACTACTGGAGAAAACGTAAAGAGCTAAACGGACAATGTGAGGAACAATTAAAAAAACAAGCAGGTGAAACCAACTGGAACATCAGCTGTTTGTTGTTTTATACAAATACTCATCAAACATGAGAAAAAGTTCTGACAAGGGAACCGAAGACAAGCTTATTTTAGAGAAATAAGTCGTCTACAAGATTTCTGCTGTTAAATGAAATTTTGTATTTTTGGAATTTGATTCACAGATATTAAATATGTTAGAAATGTGTTTTTTTTTTCTTCTTGCACAGTTGGCTACAGAAGGTTTTATTGTTGGTGCAGTAGGTGGAACAAGACTTTCAGACCCTGGTTGATATGATCAAAAGCTCCAGAACAGCTACTAAATGGACTTTGCGCTGAGACTGTGTTGTCAGAAGCTCATTAATGTTGGTTTAATGCTTTAGTTACTTTATTCACTAAACTCTCCCTCAGGTGATAAATACAGTAAATCTAAATAAATGACAGTGATTATAGGAACAAGTCAAACACATTTAACATGAAGGAACCTCTTCATGTTTTATTTCTCTCTGTACTTGATGTAAACACATTTATGTTGTTATTTTCCTGTTTTATAAGTAATTTGCAGGTATGTAATAGTGAACTTTTACGACATTTTACAGAATAGGTTGGTGCAATTTGGTATAAATTATAAGAAAAAACAGAGAGAAGTGGTTGGTTTAGTCTGTATGTGCCATCTGTTATATTTGGGTTCATATATAGTTGTTAATTTGCAAAAATTCTTAATAAATTAGACCCTTAATAATTGTTTAACAAACCGAAAATACTTAGTTTGTAGTTTTGTGTGTCAAACTACAGCATATCTGAACATATTAGGTTGTAAAAAAAACCTCTATAATGAGCACATTTATATGAACTGAATCATATAATCCTTTCAGAGAAATGTCCTCAGAATGAACACAGCAGGTACTGTCAGGAGATTCAACTGGTTTACTGTTTGGAACACAAAACTGAACATTTTCTGTAAGTTAAATAGTTGTGAAGCGTTTAATTTATCAAGAGTTTTTGCAGATTGACAAATATGAACCCAAATATAATGAGTCAGCAGTTACCAACTAAACCAATACTCCAGTTTTTTCTTATAATTTGCACCATTTATTAGTATAACATTAAAGGAGCTGTAAAATAAAAGGTTACAGTAAATGTCTGCAGATTTCATTCAGCAGGAGGTCGTAAAAACCTCAGAAATCACCTGTTCAGGTAAAAACAGCCTCAACCAAACCTGTAAAACTTTATTCTTTAAAGGTGAGTTGTTATAACTTTATTTCCTCTGCAAGTCATTTCATGAATCATGTTGCATTGTCCCTGTGTGATGTCATCATGTTTACTGTATCTGTCGCAGTAATGAGCCTCGGCGGAGCTCCAGCAGCTCTTTCCATCGAACCCCAGAGACGTCTGTGTGGACACTCGGACACTCTGGAGGCTCCAGCCAGCTTCACTAACAGGCCAATTAGCTCTCTGCATCCATGCTGTCGCCATGGTTACGACTGAGCAGCTTCAGGCCTTCGCTCTGGGTGTTTACGCTCCTGCCTGAGTTTGGTTTCAAGTTTTTCTTCTTCTTACCTGTAAATTCAGGTTAGATTTTGACCCACACACACCTGCAAGTTTAAAAACACCAACTTCCCTCGACTGTCAGCTCCTTCTCCACAATTATTGTTCCACATGTTGGACTATTAAGCTGTTGTTCTGTTGCATCCGACTGTAGCATCGCTGGGTGTCTTTTGAATCTCTTTTATTCACAATGAACAGCAGCTTTTGAGCCTGTATGTTTTTATTTTTATTTAAATTCAAGTTTCATTCACAAACCATTACAACACAGTTTTTTATGTAAAAGGATAAAATAAGTTAGCGTATTAATCTTACAATCATTCAGAAAGTATAAACCTATGGGAGCCATGTAGGAGAAGAATACTTCAATATAAAACATAAAGCATAGTGAAAGTTAACATTAGCCTCACACTTAATGGTTTGTAGTTTATTACGTTGTTGAAGGTTCAGCTGACTGTGATTCACTAATCATAGCAGCAAGTACAAAAATAAACACATTTTCAATTTCTGAACATGAGTTGTGATTGGCCGAAAGTTGGAACACCGAAAATCCAAAATGAAGCATCGACTATGTCCATCATGTTTGAAGGAAGACAGACGACCATCATCGCTGAGTCTGAGTGAAGCTGTTTGTCACTTCACACGTCTTGTTCAGTGTTATTTTTCTCTCATTGCGTGATTATCATCTAACGTCAGAACTTTTAAAAAATGTTGAGGTTTTCGAAGCACAAGTTCTTGAAGGTAAAGCAGTAAATGTTGAGGCCTGAACTCTAAACCAGGACGTGTGTTTTTACTTCCGCTGGAAAAAGTTCATATTAAATCGTAAAAGTTTAGAGCTGCAACAATTTAATTCAACAGCAATTAATTACATAATCAATTAATAATTTCAGTCATTTTTCAGGCAAAAATACCAAAACTTCTACTTCCAGCTTCTAAAACGTGATGATTTTCTGTTTGTCTTCATCATACATGAAGTGAAGTGAATATCTTTTACTGTCAGAGGAAACATTGCAGACGTCACTGCAGCCTCTGAGAAACTGACTCCAGTTTTTCACATTTCATGAACTAAATAAGAAATCGATAATGATGAATAATTGCAGCCCTGATTGAGTTTTAAAAGTTGATAATAAAGTAGTCAGTTAGTTGAAAGACAGAATATTAATTGTTTTTTTGGACAAAATTAACAGTCTGTAGACATAATAAATTAATAAAACAGATTGATTGATTATGAAAATAATAATGTAAAGTGAAATAAAGTTTGAATGAAGTTGGGGAGGCGGATAAGATTTAACTTTCAGTGTAAAACTCCAGAGTGTCAATGAGGAGATAAAATAAACTCACATTTAATTAAAACACATGAAGGTTTGTTTTATTCAACATCATCATGTTCGTTATCACTGAATGCAGAAAAATCAACATAAACACAAATATGTTGTAAACATATCACATTATAAATATACACAGACTCGCATAGTGACAAAAATAGGCCGAAGAGTTTAGAAGAAGAAAGAACAAATAAAGAGAATCTTTGGGTAGTTTTGGTCTGAATTGACAGATTAATAGATTATGTAAATAAAACCCTTTTTCACCACAGATCTTAATTAAAATGTTCTCATCATTTAAATATCATATGATCATACGTTGCTTAACATGACCTTTTTTTAAAATTGCAAAATGTTTTTATTGAGCAAACTCAGTTACACTAATAGACAACAAACATTAATAATAATAATAATAATGTAAATGAACAGCTGGTGACTATACTTTAATTTATTTATCAATTCTTATTCATTGACAGGAACTCAAAAAGTCTATTTTTAATCCCTTTATTGTTGAACATTTCTAGTTTAAGTTTCATGATTTTTTTCTCTTTGCAACATTCAAATAAAAAAAACTCAACAATCTCTCTTTCAGTTTCCATTTTTTTCTTTTACATGAGATGATCTGAAGCCTCCACAGGGATCAATACCTGATTCAATAGTTCCAGGTGTCAACATTCAGTGAACAAAAATAACAATCCATCAACCGTAACAACCAGCAGTCAGTGTGATTTATCGGCTGTGAGCTACGAAGAAAATATTAACTGTCCTTTAAAAAGGTTCATGATTGTATTATTCTCCATTTCATTATTCTGTTCATACTCTGTCGGATCTCCTGCATTTTAATACCATAAATTATGGGATGCAGAAGAGGGGGAATGACAAAAAAATTCAAACTTATGAAAATATTCGCAGCTCGTGGAACTTCATGACTCAGACGATTATAAGTGACACCACAAAAGGACGCCACGGAGAAATTAATGAAGGTCACTAAGTGCGGCGTGCATGTCCGCAGCGCTTTCCTCCTGGACTCCTTCGAGGTTTTTAGGATCACCAGGAAAATATGAAAGTATGAGAGAAAGACTAGAAAACACGGTAAAACGATGACAAAGACGGCGCAGCACAGACCGTACACACTGATCAGAGTCGTCTTTTTACATGAAAGCTTTGCGATCACCAGACTGTCACATAGAAGTTTATCCACCGTGTGTCTGCACAGTGTGAGTCTTGACGTCAGATAAACCTGGATGATCGAGGACGAGCTCAGGATGAAATAAACCACCGCCAGCATTAGTTTGACTCTAGCTGGCGTGATGATGGAGTGATACCCCAGAGGTTTACAGATGGAAACAAACCGCTCGTAGGCCATCAGTGCCAGAATACAAAATATGCAGCCACCGTACACGTTGGTGAAAAACACTTGTGTCAAACATCCCTCTAGAGAACTCTCCTGCCTGTTCACCACAAGTTGTTTGATGATGTTTGGACACACAGATGAACTGCCTACTACTCCACTCAGAGACAGATTTACCAACAGAACGTACATCGGTCTGTGAAGGCGAGACTCGACACAAATAACCAGAACGAGGAAAAAGTTAACACACAAACCGGAAATGTAGAGGACTAAGATGCAAATGACAAGCGCAGAATTATACAGACCGAGTGCACCGTAGATTGTGAAGGTGATTGTAGTGATAGAGCTGTTCATACTGAAACATTCAGAATAACAGATTCATAAGAAAGCAATCATTTAGAAAACATCACCACCAAAACACATCCTTCACCTTTTCTCACAATTCAGGACAGAAAAGAAGATGTTTGGTTACACATGATGAAGTAGCTGGTGTTGATTGTGAAGCTGATATCAGTCTGTTTTTCATCCTCCTCGTCTGATCAGCAGCTTCTGCTTTTATAATTATCTGATGTCATATCTGGCCTTTTCCCTCCGGGTTCCTGATGTCACAACATAACCTGTTGATGACCTCAGGTCCATCTTAATGCCACCGATCTCTCAGTAATGACACAATTTGATTTATTGATTGGGACAGTGTGCAGTTTTTAATCATTAAAGATGCACCGGAGTTAGCTTGAAGCTGATTTGCATCCGTAGTCCCCCACAATCAAAACATACAACAGCACAACAACAAACAGTACAAAACAAAAAACACACAGAACACAAAATACAAAATACAAAATACAAAGCTACACACAACAGCACATCACATACACCCACAATGTCAATCAGAAATGAATAATGTAAACTTGTCAAATTAAAAGCAAGACTACCTGCGCTAATGAGAAGACCCCCCCCCCCCTTTGATTTTGGATTAAAGGTTTGGATGGTTTCGGTTTGGATGTGCATGCATACTCTTATCTTAAAGGAGATGTGACCGCAATCTATCGACCTGCTCAAAAGACAAAAACTGTTTCCAAATTGACTAAAAACCAAACAGAAACAAGTTATGTTTTATTAATTTATTTATTGTATTTCTCTGCCTACTGAATATGTAAATACATATTGTGAAACCAGGGACCTTGATCAGTTTTTGTAGATACAGTTTACACGTTCACAACATAACACATAAGCACAACCTGATAAAATCACTTCAACTTGATAAATATTAGAAAATAGACAGGTGCAGGGTGGTGCAGGGGAAAGGGAATCAAATTTCTTCTTAAAATCAAGCCTCTACAAAACTAAAGAAGTGAACTATTGTGTTGACTCCAGGAGGAGTCACTGCTCTGCATTTTGTCAATTTTACCCTTTAAAAGAGGTGTTAAGAAAACAAATGTACAGAAAAGACTCTAATTGATGAATTGTTTGTAACTTATTTTAAATATGGGCATCAAAAACATTTGTTGTTGAGTTTAGTCTTTTCTTCAAACTATTACAGGGATAGCATCCATGTACACTCATGAGCAGTATGTTCTGAATGAAGAATTAGTGTTCAATGGACCGCAGATTCCTCATGGCTGCATTAGAGAAGACCACTTCTACATGTTTTGGAGACTGTGTAGGACATCAACATATATTCTAGACTAAATTTAAAATCTTTAATTCGTTTGTCTTTAAGTTAGAATAAATAATAAAAACTGAAAGTATTCAAGTGCTAATACAGCAACAAAATAATGAGTCACTGGTGAAGGCTGAAGCCATCTCACACATCAGGATTCACTAAACTTATGAATAAACTACACAGTTCAGACGATAGACTGACTTTAACGACTAAAAGATCTTTAAACATTTGAGAATTCGTCTCAAGAATCAGTTTAGGGAACTGATTTTTAGTGACTGAAACCTGTCAGAGATTCAAAGCAACTCTTTACATGTTTAATTTGACATCATTTAGGACACATTTCAGACACATTATACAGTCCTCATCACTGTTAACACTACTATTGTTAGTTTGTGTTTTTACTGGTTATTCCAGAGGAACAGATTTGTTAGATGACAGATGACACCAGTATTCTACATTCTTTTACCAAGACTCTTGCATATGATGCGTATTTTGGTCATATTCAGTCCATACAGTACAGGGTTGAAGAGCGGCTGGCATGTAAGCCAGTATAATGATAAAATAATGCGCAACATATTTGGTACTCTGCTCATATTAAATCTGCCTTGCACTATTTCAAAGAAAGCTCCAAAAGAGAAGTTGAGCAGGGAAGCAAGGTGAGGTGTGCAGGTACTGACGGCTTTCCTTCTGGTCTGTTTAGAACCAGAAAAACAAATTTTAAGAATCCTCATGTATGAGAAAACAATTAGGATTATAAGAGAAACTATTACGGTAAAGATGTAAACAATGCCATAGATATTATTGACTGTTGTGTCGGAGCAGGCCAGTTTGACGATTGAGTAGTTGTCACAGTAAACTTTGTGAATCATGTTTCCACACAGCTGTAAAGTGGCACTCAAAGACATCATGACAACAGTTGCAAGTACACTATATAACCACACGAAAGCAGTAAGGACTGCAACCTTACTGTGTGTCATCCGTGTGTTATATTGTAGAGGACAACAGATAGCGAGGTATCTGTCATAAGACATGACACCTAAGGTGAAAAGCTCTACACTCCCATAGAAGTGCACACAGAAAATCTGCAGGAAACAAAAGAAAGTAGAAACAGTGTGAATGTCAGAGAGGATCTGAACCAGAAGGAATGGAAACAACCCTGTACTACCATACAGTTCATTTACAAACAGGCTGCACAGAAAAAGGTACATAGGTTCATGTAAGCTTCTGTTCATACAGATAATCACAATGAGAAAAACATTGGAACAAACTATTAACATATATAAAGACATGACAATCATGAAGTATAAATATTTAAAGAACCCAGTGTCAAAGTAGGCAACAAGAGCCAAATATGAAACTTGTGTAGAGTTCATGATCCTTCATTTAGTTCATTAAGCAATCATAACAGTATTCAGTGGATGAACTAATCATAATTATTATGTTTGTTATAGATTTGTAAAGGTGTAGTTTACACTTTAGGCTAAATCATCAACCATATATAAAGACACTCTATGGCAATGACAGTGATTCATTTATCAACATGAAAACAAATAAAACTGTTTATAGATAAAGTAAAAAGTGTTATACCTTTCCTCGATATAAAATTTGTATAATACAACAATCCAATATGAAAAGACACAGATTTTAACATCACATGAATCCTAACATGCACTTTCTGTAAACTGAGTCCCTCCTAACTGAACTGAAACTCTGCGTCTGCTTGTTTTAAACTTTAAAAACAGAAGATGCCCACAGCAACAGACCGACCTAATTATCTGATGTCATCTCTGGCCTTTTCCCTCCGGGGTCCTGATGTCACAACATAAGCTGTTGATGGCCTCACTTCCATCTTAATGCCACCAATCTCTCAGTAAACAATCTGAATGTTTAACCAAAGTAGTTTTTAAAGTTAGAGCACAAGCCCAAACGGATACACATAATGTACATGATGTATAGGGCTGGGATAATGAAATGATGGGCTTCTAGGTGCAGACATGTAACAGGCCCTATATAGGAGCAAGACCCCCAGACTACAGCTGCAGGATTAATCAAAATAACTTGACAATCTTGATTCTGGTGTCTACAAATCTCCCTGCATGTTACTGCACATGACAAGCTGCACAGGAAGAGGGAGCAGGACGTCGATGTAAATAAAGCTTCTTAGCAACAATAAAAAAATAAAATAAAAATATGTCAAAGCTGCAGAAACAGAAATAGCACCACACCTGGTATCAAGAGCCTCATCCCCAGCGCAGATTTTTTCAATGCATTATACAACTAAATCACATGCCATCAACCTCGTCCGTATTGCTGGCCATGGTGCCTGGTTGGCTATAGCTGATATCACTAATGCCTTCAAAGTCTTGCCTATTCATTCTGATTTCTGGAGGTTCTTTGGCGTTTCTTGGTAAGGTTGTTACTATTTTGCCGTCTGTCTCACTTTTGGGCACAAAAGCAGCCCCAAGATATTTGAGTCCCTTTCCGAAGCACTCTGCTCAACAACCACAAACTTCCTTACGTCTTCCACCTTCCGTACAACTTCCATCATCCTCACCCCATTGTATAGTCGCTACCCTCAAGTCCGCCTTCCTCCAGCTTAGACATCCAGTTGAACACTGATGAGACTCCCTCCATCCCTCCATTTGCTAATATTTGTTTCATACAAATATTTTTTCAGGAAGAAAAACATGTTAAATACCAGCTCACAGGTCGGTTACATCGCTATCTCAGTGTCTCTCTTACGTCTTACGTCTATCAGCAGGTCTCAACGAGGGGAGTCACATCCACCTGCTACATGACACACATTTCCTAATTGGGCATCAGTCCCAGAGTTGGGGTTGTTCCCCAGAGATAGGACGGTGCGATTAATCGAATTTTATATTTGATTACGATTTTGGCTTCCAATGATTATGAAAACAAGATAATCGAGATAAAACGCTTATTGTTTATTATTGTCATTTTGTAATGATGCTCTCGTTTTGTCTTGTGTTGCAAATCTAGCACACCCCTTCCCTTTACAGTGGTGTGCTTTCGCCCCTCCCTAAACGCCTCCAACAGGCGTCGAGTGCCTCTATCCACAGAACCGGCCGTCTGTCAGCAGCAGCTCCTGACCAGCAGCCAGCTAACCTGCTTTCACCAGGCTAACTGACAGCTGAAAGTTACTAAACCAAAATAGTTTGCATGTCAGCTCCACAAGAAGAAACTCACCTGTAAAAAGTGAATCAGCCTGTAGTGACAATGGGGCTTACTGGTGGTTCCTCCACAGGCTCCACTTCACTCAGCTGCCACTTTAACCTGAGTAACAAACCGGGGCTTGGTGCTCTGGTTGGATCCAAACTGAGAGCTGCGGTGTTTGTCTGCACAGATAGGAAACCCCTCGGTTGACAGGATGTACCACTCTGTTTGAAAAAACTTTTTCTTCCTCTTCTTTTTGGTTTATAACAGCGGTTGGCAACCAGCGTATTAGGTACATTACTGCCACCCTCTGCTTCGGACTGAAGACCAAAGATTAAATCCTACACATTAATCCTGTCTGCCTAATAAACTCAATGAAAACTCTACTGCTCCACCCACTTGGCAGGTTTATTAAAGTTTTAATGCTGAGCTCTGGAACTCCAGTCTTCCTAAGTTCTTCCCTCATATATTGTCTTTCTTGATCATTAGTACAATCTATGATTGCAGGTGTAATAGTCTCCTGCGCCAGGTGGAAAAAAATATGTGCATATATCTGCATTGGCAAAAATGAGAGTCAAAAAGTAAATGTGTTAAATAATCGTGATCTCAATATTGACTGAAATAATTGTGATTATGATTTTTGCCAATATCGAGCAGCCCTATCCAGAGATAAAGCTGAGCCACTGATACAAGCAAAGTGGTCCCAAGAGACTCTCCATAACCTGTTGTTCCCCTTCTCCTTTCCACAAAGTTAGGTTGTAAAAAAACAGGCAATAAATGAAAAATGCAAAGCAAGAATCACCTTTGAAGTTCTTCACTACACGTTACACGCTGTGCTGTCTGTGTTATGGGTGTATAAATAGGTAGAGGTCTGTCTGCAATGAGGCGATGAGGCGTAAAGTTTTAGCTCAGTAGTAAAATACTGGGCTCTCTGCACATCCCGAATTGTTACCCCTGGGATGTATTTGGGTCACTTTGGAGTTAAGGGTCATGTGACCACATCATGTGACTTGTCTAAAATGGCGTTGTGCTATTGTCATTTGAGTCTGATGAAGACCAGGTGTGCTCGAAACGTCATCTTTGTGCAACAAATTCAGGTGGACATTGGAGCCCTGTGGTGTGCAAGCTATGTCTTTGTTTTTTTACTTTTTGCTCACATTCGGCTCAGCACCTACCCGCTTCAGTTTGGATGTGCGTGCATACTCTTATCTTAAAGGAAATGTGACCACGATCTATCGACCTGTTCAAAAGACAAAAACTGTTTCCAAATTGACTAAAAACCAAACAGACACAAGTTATGTTTTATTGATTTATTTATTGTATTTCTCTGCCTACTGAATCTGTAAATACATATTGTGAAACCAGGGACCTTGATCAGTTTTTGTAGATACAGTTTACACGTTCACAACATAACACATAAGCACAACCTGATAAAATCACTTCAACTTGATAAATATTAGAAAATAGACAGGTGCAGGGTGGTGCAGGGGAAAGGGAATCAAATTTCTTCTTAAAATCAAGCCTCTACAAAACTAAAGAAGTGAACTATTGTGTTGACTCCAGGAGGAGTCACTGCTCTGCATTTTGTCAATTTTACCCTTTAAAAGAGGTGTTAAGAAAACAAATGTACAGAAAAGACTCTAATTGATGAATTGTTTGTAACTTATTTTAAATATGGGCATCAAAAACATTTGTTGTTGAGTTTAGTCTTTTCTTCAAACTATTACAGGGATAACATCCATGTACACTCATGAGCAGTATGCTCTGAATGAAGAATTAGTGTTCAATGGACCGCAGATTCCTCACGGCTGCATTAGAGAAGACCACTTCTACATGTTTTGGAGACTGTGTAGGACATCAACATATATTCTAGACTAAATTTAAAATCTTTAATTTGTTTGTCTTTAAGTTAGAATAAATAATAAAACCTGAAAGTATTCAAGTGCTAATACAGCAACAAAATAATGAGTCACTGGTGAAGGCTGAAGCCATCTCACACATCAGCATTCACTAAACTTATGAATAAACTACACAGTTCAGACGATAGACTGACTTTAACGACTAAAAGATCTTTAAACATTTGAGAATTCGTCTCAAGAATCAGTTTAGGGAACTGATTTTTAGTGACTGAAACCTGTCAGAGATTCAAAGCAACTCTTTACATGTTTAATTTGACATCATTTAGGACACATTTCAGACACATTATACAGTCCTCATCACTGTTAACACTACTATTGTTAGTTTGTGTTTTTACTGGTTATTCCAGAGGAACAGATTTGTTAGATGACAGATGACACCAGTATTCTACATTCTTTTACCAAGACTCTTGCATATGATGCGTATTTTGGTCATATTCAGTCCATACAGTACAGGGTTGAAGAGCGGCTGGCATGTAAGCCAGTATAATGATAAAATAATGCGCAACATATTTGGTACTCTGCTCATATTAAATCTGCCTTGCACTATTTCAAAGAAAGCTCCAAAAGAGAAGTTGAGCAGGGAAGCAAGGTGAGGTGTGCAGGTACTGACGGCTTTCCTTCTGGTCTGTTTAGAACCAGAAAAACAGACTTTAAGAATCCTCATGTATGTGTAAAGAATTAAAAGTATAAGACCAAAGATTACGGTGAACATGTGACAAAGTCCAAAAATGTTATTGACTGTTGTGTCAGAGCAGGCCAGTTTGACAACGTAATAGTTGTCACAGTAAACTTTGTTAATGATGTTTCCACACAGCTGCAAAGGGACAGTCAGACAAGCCACGATGAAAATATTAATAAGAATGGGATAGATCCATATTAGAGCAGTAAGCTTGGCAATCTTATTAGGTGTCATACGTGTGTTATATTGCAGAGGGTAACAGATAGCGAGGTATCTGTCATAAGACATGATGGCTAAGGTCAGAAATTCTATACCTCCATAAGAGTACAAACAGAAAATCTGCAGGAAACAAAAAGGAGCAGAAACAGTGTGAATGTCAGAGAGGATCTGAACCAGAAGGAATGGAAACAACCCTGTACTACCAAACAGTTCATTTACAAACAGGCTGCACAGAAAAAGGTACATAGGTTCATGTAAGCTTCTGTTCATACAGATAACCACAATGAGAAAAACATTGGAACAAACTATTGCAATATAAAAAGCCAGAATAATCAGGAAGTATAGATATTTAAAAACTCCAGTGTCAAAGTAGGCAGCAAGTGTGAAATATGAAACCTGTGTGGAGTTTAACATGATCCTTCATTTGGTTCTTCAAGCATTATTAACACAGTTTGGCAGATGAACATATTGCAGTAATTATTTTACACTTTCTCACAGCTTTGTGAAAGTTTAACAAGTTTAAATGCATGATTGTGAAAGAAAATGTGCAGCTAAAGCATCAACATTTAAACACACATCAGTGTAATAACACTAAACAGATCCACCAGAATAGAAACACATATATATCACAGATATGTCGAACTTGCCGTTACCTTATTCAAAGTCAGTATAACACAGATTAAGACATTCACATTCGTCTGCTGACCTGCTGTAGTCACACTGTCACTCCCCCTCAAGTGAACTGAGACACTGATTCTGCTCCTTTTAACCTTTTCAAGTCAGGGACCGCCCACATCAGCAGGCAGACCTCATCATCAAATGAGACACACTTTCACTGTTTTATGTCTTCATATATTTTGATTGTTTGTGCCAACTTTTACTGATTTCTGATTGGTGCCAGTTTTGTTGATCTCATATCATTCTTGAATAGTTAAGTGCTGAATGACAGACTGGTCTGTGTCTACTGGTGCATTGAGTACAACAGTCCAGACCACTTTTCTAACAGCCAACACTTTATTAAGCAACTGTAAATTTCACAACATAAATAGTGTTAATGCTCTCACCAGGGGATTGGATCAAACACACACACATACATATATTAATTTACAAATTTTTTTACTAACATTCTAATAATTTATTAATATAATAACATCATTTATTAAAAGGAAAAACAATTTACCATTTTGCCTTGATGTGAGGACACTAATAATATACAAGTTCTAAAAAATTCTCCAAATTGTCACACGCCAGAAATTCTCAAAGAACAGAACTTCATGAGTCTGAAAAATTGGGGACGGCATAGTTCCCCCGTTACAAATGTAATATTTCTGAGACTTATCACTCACACAGCAAGACGGCTGCATATACGTCATTAAAGTGAGGCCAGGTACCTGTTGTGTATTGCAATTCTGGTGTCCATTTTGGCATGAAATTGCAAACATAAGTGATTTTTGTGGCTCAGGTCAGGACTAAATTCAGGAACAGATTTATAATGAAATCTGTAATGACTTTGTTACTTTAACTGTTAAATTGTCCTTGTATTTTGATGTATCATATCATATATCATATCATATCATATCATATCATATCATATCATATCATATATCATATCATATCATATCATATATCATATCATATATATCATATCATATATCATATCATATCATATCATATATCATATCATATATCATATCACATCATATCATATCATATCATATCATATCATATATCATATTATATCATATCATATATCATATCATATCATATATCATATATCATATATCATATATCATATCATATCATATCATATCATATATCATATCATATCATATATCATATCATATCATATCATATATCATATCATATCATATATCATATTATACCATATCATATCATATATCATATATCATATATCATATATCATATCATATATCATATATCATATATCATATATCATATCATATATCATATATCATATCATATATCATATATCATATATCATATCATATCATATCATATATCATATCATATATCATATCATATATCATATCATATCAATATTGGGCTCTCTGCACATCCCGAATTGTTACCCCTGGGATGTATTTGGGTCACTTTGGAGTTAAGGGTCATGTGACCACATCATGTGACTTGTCTAAAATGGCGTTGTGCTATTGTCATTTGAGTCTGATGAAGACCAGGTGTGCTCGAAACGTCATCTTTGTGCAACAAATTCAGGTGGACATTGGAGCCCTGTGGTGTGCAAGCTATGTCTTTGTTTTTTTACTTTTTGCTCACATTCGGCTCAGCACCTACCCGCTTCAGTTTGGATGTGCGTGCATACTCTTATCTTAAAGGAAATGTGACCACGATCTATCGACCTGCTCAAAAGACAAAAACTGTTTCCAAATTGACTAAAAACCAAACAGAAACAAGTTATGTTTTATTGATTTATTTATTGTATTTCTCTGCCTACTGAATCTGTAAATACATATTGTGAAACCAGGGACCTTGATCAGTTTTTGTTGATACAGTTTACACGTTCACAACATAACACATAAGCACAACCTGATAAAATCACTTCAACTTGATAAATATTAGAAAATAGACAGGTGCAGGGTGGTGCAGGGGAAAGGGAATCAAATTTCTTCTTAAAATCAAGCCTCTACAAAACTAAAGAAGTGAACTATTGTGTTGACTCCAGGAGGAGTCACTGCTCTGCATTTTGTCAATTTTACCCTTTAAAAGAGGTGTTAAGAAAACAAATGTACAGAAAAGACTCTAATTGATGAATTGTTTGTAACTTATTTTAAATATGGGCATCAAAAACATTTGTTGTTGAGTTTAGTCTTTTCTTCAAACTATTACAGGGATAACATCCATGTACACTCATGAGCAGTATGTTCTGAATGAAGAATTAGTGTTCAATGGACCACAGATTCCTCATGGCTGCATTAGAGAAGACCACTTCTACATGTTTTGGAGACTGTGTAGGACATCAACATATATTCTAGACTAAATTTCAAATCTTTAATTCGTTTGTCTTTAAGTTAGAATAAGTAAAAACTGAAAGTATTCAAGTGCTAATACAGCAACAAAATAATGAGTCACTGGTGAAGGCTGAAGCCATCTCACACATCAGCATTCACTAAACTTATGAATAAACTACACAGTTCAGACGATAGACTGACTTTAACGACTAAAAGATCTTTAAACATTTGAGAATTCGTCTCAAGAATCAGTTTAGGGAACTGATTTTTAGTGACTGAAACCTGTCAGAGATTCAAAGCAACTCTTTACATGTTTAATTTGACATCATTTAGGACACATTTCAGACACATTATACAGTCCTCATCACTGTTAACACTACTATTGTTAGTTTGTGTTTTTACTGGTTATTCCAGAGGAACAGATTTGTTAGATGACAGATGACACCAGTATTCTACATTCTTTTACCAAGACTCTTGCATATGATGCGTATTTTGGTCATATTCAGTCCATACAGTACAGGGTTGAAGAGCGGCTGGCATGTAAGCCAGTATAATGATAAAATAATGCGCAACATATTTGGTACTCTGCTCATATTAAATCTGCCTTGCACTATTTCAAAGAAAGCTCCAAAAGAGAAGTTGAGCAGGGAAGCAAGGTGAGGTGTGCAGGTACTGACGGCTTTCCTTCTGGTCTGTTTAGAACCAGAAAAACAGACTTTAAGAATCCTCATGTATGTGTAAAGAATTAAAAGTATAAGACCAAAGATTACGGTGAACATGTGACAAAGTCCAAAAATGTTATTGACTGTTGTGTCAGAGCAGGCCAGTTTGACAACGTAATAGTTGTCACAGTAAACTTTGTTAATGATGTTTCCACACAGCTGCAAAGGGACAGTCAGACAAGCCACGATGAAAATATTAATAAGAATGGGATAGATCCATATTAGAGCAGTAAGCTTGGCAATCTTATTAGGTGTCATATGTGTGTTATATTGCAGAGGGTAACAGATAGCGAGGTATCTGTCATAAGACATGATGGCTAAGGTCAGAAGTTCTATACTTCCATAAGAGTACAAACAGAAAATCTGCAGGAAACAAAAAGGAGCAGAAACAGTGTGAATGTCAGAGAGGATCTGAACCAGAAGGAATGGAAACAACCCTGTACTACCAAACAGTTCATTTACAAACAGGCTGCACAGAAAAAGGTACATAGGTTCATGTAAGCTTCTGTTCATACAGATAATCACAATGAGAAAAACATTGGAACAAACTATTGCGATATAAAAAGCCAGAATAATCAGGAAGTATAGATATTTAAAAACTCCAGTGTCAAAGTAGGCAGCAAGTGTGAAATATGAAACCTGTGTGGAGTTTAACATGATCCTTCATTTGGTTCTTCAAGCATTATTAACACAGTTTGGCAGATGAACATATTGCAGTAATTATTTTACACTTTCTCACAGCTTTGTGAAAGTTTAACAAGTTTAAATGCATGATTGTGAAAGAAAATGTGCAGCTAAAGCATCAACATTTAAACACACATCAGTGTAATAACACTAAACAGATCCACTAGAATAGAAAGACATATATATCACACATATGTCAAACTTGCCGTTACCTTATTCAAAGTCAGTATAACACAGATTAAGACATTCACATTCGTCTGCTGACCTGCTGTAGTCACACTGTCACCCCCCCTCAAGTGAACTGAGACACTGATTCTGCTCCTTTTAACCTTTTCAAGTCAGGGACCGCCCACATCAGCGGGCAGACCTCATCAATCAATCAATCAATCAATCAATTTTTATTTATATAGCGCCATATCACAACAGAAGTCATCTCAAGGCACTTTTCACATAGAGCAGGTCAAGACCGTACTCTTTAATTTACAGAGACCCAACAATTCCCCCATGAGCAGCACTTGGCGACAGCGGTAAGGAAAAACTCCCCTTTAACGGGTAGAAACCTCAAGCAGACCCCGGCTCTTGGTGGGCGGCCATCTGCTTTGACCGGTTGGGTTGAGAGAGAGAAAGAGAGAGGGAAAGGGGGAGGGGGGACAGAAGAAAAACAATCACAACGACAACAACAAGCACAAGCAGCAATAGCAGCAATAGCCAGGGAAGGATGCCATCAGGACTGTGAAGGACCGCGAAGGTTCGGCCTGGGGGTCAGGGTTTCCTGTGAGATGAGAAAGCACAAAAAAACTCCGGGGAAGAAGCAAAGTTAGTGACATGCATTGATGTTACATGAATGCATACAGATGGAGAGGAGGAGGAGGAGAGAGGAGCTCAGTGCATCATGGGAAGTCCCCCAGCAGTCTAGGCCTATAGCAGCATAACTAAGGGCTGATCCAAGGCGAGCCTGGTCGGCCCTAACTATAAGCTTTATCAGAAAGGAAAGTTTTAAGCCTACTCTTAAACATAGAGAGGGTGTCTGAATCCGGTAGATGGTTCCATAGAAGAGGAGCCTGATAGCTGAAGGCTCTGCCTCCCATTCTACTTTTAAAGATACATATATTAATTTACTAATTTTTTTACTAACATTCTAATAATTTATTAATATAATAACATCATTTATTAAAAGGAAAAACAATTTACCATTTTGCCTTGATGTGAGGACACTAATAATATACAAGTTCTAAAAAATTCTCCAAATTGTCACACGCCAGAAATTCTCAAAGAACAGAACTTCATGAGTCTGAAAAATTGGGGACGGCATGGTTGCCCCGTTACAAATGTAATATTTCTGAGACTTATCACTCACACAGCAAGACGGCTGCATATACGTCATTAAAGTGAGGCCAGGTACCTGTTGTGTATTGCAATTCTGGTGTCCATTTTGGCATGAAATTGCAAACATAAGTGATTTTTGTGGCTCAGGTCAGGACTAAATTCAGGAACAGATTTATAATGAAATCTGTAATGACTTTGTTACTTTAACTGTGAAATTGTCCTTGTATTTTGATGTATCATATCATATATCATATCATATCATATCATATATCATATATCATATCATATATCATATATCACATCATATATCATATCATATCATATATCATATCATATCATATCATATCATATATCATATTATATCACATCATATATCATATCATATATCATATCATATATCATATCATATGTCATATATCATATTATATCATATCATATATCATATATCATATATCATATCATATATCATATCATATCATATCATATCATATCATATCATATCATATATAATATCATATCATATATCATATCATATATCATATCATATCATATCATATAATATATCATATCATATATCATATATCATATCATATCATATATCATATCATATATCATATCATATCATATATATCATATCATATATATCATATCATATCGTCATATCATATCATATCACATCATATATCATATCATATATAATATCATATCATATATCATATCATATATCATATCATATCATATCATATATCATATCATATATATCATATCATATATATCATATCATATCATGTCATATACCATATCATATATCATATCATATATCATATATCATATCATATCATATATCATATCATATATCATATCATATATCATATCATATATCACATCATATCATATCATATATCATATCATATCATATCATATATCATATTATATATCATATCATATCATATATTATATATCATATATCATATCATATATTGTATCATATCATATATCATATCATATATCATATATCATATCATATCATATATCATATCATATATATCATATATCATATCATATATATCATATCATATATCATATATCATATAATAGCATATCTTATATCATATAATATCATATCATATATCATATCATATATCATAGCATATATCATATCATATCATATCATATATCATATCATATCATATCATATATCATATCATATATCATATCATATCATAGCATATCATAGCATATATGTCAGATCAGGAACAGTTCTGTTTAGTTATTATTTTGTTAAATATATCTTATTTACACATACAGTACATCAATGGTCTTGTGAGTAATTAAAAATAAGGCTGCTACAGTGAGGGCGTCTGGTCCAGGTCTGGATGCTGGACCCCTACAGTGAGAGCGTCTGGGGGCTCTGTTATGCTGTGGGGGGCATTTTGCTGACATGGTTTGGGTCCACTTGTCCCCTTAGAGGGAAGGGTCACTGCTAATCAATACAAAGTAGTTGTGAGTGATCAGCTTTATCCTGTGATGAAACATGTCTATCCTGATGGGAGTGGTCTCTTCCAGGATGACAATGAATGGTTTGATGAGTATTAAATGATGTGAATCATTAGAAGGTGATGACCTTCACAGTCACCAGATCTCAACCCAGCTGACGTGTTAGACAGTGAGGTCAGTCTGCTGCTGTGGGCGTCTTCTGTCTGAAACATTTAAAAGAAGCAGAAGCAGAGTTTCAGCTCAGTTAGGAGGGAGTCACAGTCTGACTACAGCAGGCAAATGTCTTGATGATGAATTTTATTTCTTTGTGTAGTCTGAATACTACAAGGGTGTTTAACACTTTAACTGCACACACTTCCAAGCAGGCACAGTGCTTAAGGTTAAAGTTTGACTATAACAAAATGTAACACTGATTAGTTCATGAACAGTGTTATATGAGGAGCATGATCAACTCTACACAGGTTTCATATTTCACACTTGGTGCCTACTTTGACACTGGAGTTTTTAAATACTTACTTTTTATGGTCACTTTGTCTTTATATATGTTAATTATTTGTGCCAATGTTTTGCTCATTGTGGTTATCTGTATGAACAGAAGCTTACATGAACCTATGTACCTTTTTCTGTGCAGCCTGTTCGTAAATGAGCTGTTTGGTAGTACAGGGTTGTTTCCATTCCTTCTGGTTCAGATCCTCTCTGACATTCACACTGTTTCTGCTCCCCTTTGCTTCCTGCAAAATTTCGTTTTATACTCTTATGGTGGTGTTGAATATTTAAACTTAGCCATCATGTCTTATGACAGATACCTCGCTATCTGTTGTCCTCTGCAATATAACACACGTATGACATTTAACAAAATTGCCATTCTTATTGCTGTAACATGGTTATGCCCTATGTTACTGTGTTTTGTGATGACATCCTTGACTAACTCCTTACAGCTGTGTGGGACCATTATTAAGAAAGTGTACTGTGATAACTACTTTATTGTCAAACTGGCATGTTCTGATACAACAATCAATAACATCTACGGACTCTTTGTTACTTCGCTCTCAGTCTTTTGTCCTCTAATTCTAATTATTTTCACTTACATTAAGATTTTAAAAATATGTTTTTCTGGTTCTAAACAGACCAGAAAAAAAGCTGCCAGTACCTGCACACCTCACCTTATCTCTCTGCTGAACTTTTCATGTGGAGGTGGTTTTGAAATAGTACAAAGCAGGTTTAATATGAACAATCTACCCAATATTCTGCGAATCTTTTTGTCGTTATACTGGCTCACATGCCAGCCACTTTTCAATCCTTTACTGTACGGCCTGAATATGTCCAAAATCCGCATTATATGTAAAAGTCTTGTCTTTGCTTAAATGTAGGACAATAATGTAAAGACCATCCATCCAACAGAGTGTTTCCCACACAGTGAAAATACATTTGTGGTTTTAAAAGATCTAAAGTCTGACACTTTAGATTCAGCTGAACACCAGCTGTGCATTCACACGCTACACCTTGGGAGTGGATTCAGTTTTTCATGACAATTTCAAATGAATGCACATTTTCTCATTGCACTGTATTTTGAAATGCACATAATGTATAGAAGAACATTATAATAATACAACAGATGTTGTTTTTTTTTATTAGAGGCAAAGCTGTTTTGATAAGCATCAAATCAACAATACATTGGAAACACTGATATTTGCTCAACCCAAATAATGATAAAAAAAATCATCAAATAACACATTTGATAAAAGTTGTGTCAACACTGTCTGTAAAATTTATATTAAAGCTATGACTTTAAAATAAAGTTTTTAATATAACAATAAGAATATAGTTTGGTTTGAATCATTCTTTTTAAATATTCAGTGTAAGATTTTCTTTAAGTCACTGAACATAAAATTATTTAACATATATTAAGACATCTATTACTACTGTACTTTAAATTTACTCAAGAAAACAAACTTCAAACATCTCCTAGTTCTAAGCAGATCAAATGATTGATATATATGATATATATGTGACATATTTATTTCTTTTTGGTGTTAATTATAAATTATTTCAAAGAGACATCAGAAATTATGTTCTATAAAATGTGTCAATTTGATTTTTCATATTTTTTATATTTATAAATACATAAATAAGCTAACATATGTTGGTACTGGTAGGAGTGCATTTTATTATTAGTAATAATTCATAATTATCATACATAATCATTAATTATGAAATCAAGATATTATTAATATTAATTAATAATTCGGGCACCGACTGTTAAAGAACCTCACAGGCAGGAACACAACTGTCCGATATGTGAGGAGCACGGTTGGTTATTAGCAATAATTAATAATTATCAGAGATAACTATTAATTATAAAAAATAATAGAATTATTAATATGAATTAATAACTACGGGGCACCATCTGGAAGCTGGGACCAATAACCAAACAAGGTAGTCTCATAAAAGAGTTCACCTAGAACGGTAATATCTGAGAGAGATCAACATTCACAGGTGAACAAAGAATTCGAGCTCTGACTCCTTCAATCAGCCACTTTTCACAATATGTTAAACACAATAATGACAAAAGAACTTCTCTTTAAAGATATAACAGTGTTTATTAAACTTAGCACAATTAACAAAGTTAACTTTGCTCTGATCAATAAACTACTGTACTAAAATATAATTCTACCAAAGCAAAACACAACAGCTATGTACAGGGTTGAACACATGCAGGTGAATGCATGTGTGTGTGTGTGTGTGTGTGTGTGTGTGTGTGTGTGTGTGTGTGTGTGAGAGAGACAAGATGGCGATGTGATCTGGTGTGATGACGCCGTGGGCTTAAATGCAGACGTGAGTATGGGAGGAAGTCCCGTCACGTGAGAACCAAATAGCGGAAGTGATGGTGGGTGGTGTTTTGGTTAGACAGAAGCAAGATGGTGCCGCCTGGTGGTCGGCGTCTTGCACTTACCCAGTTCCGTGTAAAACACACGTGTCTGATGGTGGATAAGGTAGAATAGAGCAGCACTTTGTCCGACGTTAATCTGACCATCAAATGAGTAAAAAAGTGTTGGTGCGTGTATGTGTGTGTGCGCACGTGTGTTCTTGCGACACGCAAGAGAGGGAAGAAAGAGGAGGGAAAGCGATCGTGAGGGGGAGAGAAGCGGTTCCTTTGTCCACAGAGAACACGTGCACAAACGGCAGTCTGTAACGCACGTTGTCTGGTTTCTGATCGACAAATCAACTTACTTCCTCACTTACGATGGCACAAACACAGCAGTAGTCCCAATTGGGGAGAACACAAAAACAGTCTAGTGTGGTGAACACAACTAAACAGGCAGCAAATACTCCTCCTTTAAATACTCCTCCGAGTAAAGCAGAGCAAAGGGACTCGGCGGTCCGTCAATCCACACAACAAAACAATAGCAATGAAGCTTAAAAAGCTAAAGTTAACAATAGCACTGAGGCTGAAAAGAACACACAAACTAACACTAAACCTCTTACTTGGTCGCTTCAGAAAGCGAGCAGGGTGTGTGTTAAGTCCATCTTTCAGTCCAGCTCGGTTCCTTGGCTCGGACGCTGACAGTGCCGTCTTCGCGCTATCAGCGGGCTTCACGGCAGCTGATTCTCGGTGGGCGTTGCGGAGAAAACAGCAGAATCAACTCAGAAGTTATCCGCGTCTTCCTGAAGAAAATCTGTTTCTTTCTTCTGCAGGTGGTGAGAGTGTTGGTTGCAGCAGTGGTCTCTCTTGGATCCAGGGATGATGTTCGGGTGAACATGGGAGAAGTCTCATCTCGTCCGGCGACGGGAGTCTTCCAGTTGGTGGGTGAAAAACACATGCATGGGGTCACCTCCTTCAGTAAACTGGCTCACGGAGGCAGTGAGGCTTCCCCCAGATCAGTTCACAATGGAGTGCATTTTCCTCTGTGTGCCTTCCTCTGTGCTGGAGCGTCTCTGCCAATGAGAGACTGTGGTTGAGATCGTTTCCAGTTTAGCACCTAGGTGCGAACTGGCAGTGCATGTTGGGATATGGAGTCCAAAATGGACTCTCTTTGTCTGTCCTAGCGCTCTTTCCTGTTATCAGGCTTTGTGACTTGCATGCAGGCCTGCCTTTGTCTGATGCACATGGAAGATGAGGTCCAACATCCCCCCTTTGGTCTGAAGAGTGGGGTGCTGGCCACAACCTCCAGAGCAACCCAAGGGCCGAACAGTCCCTGTGTGTTGGAAGTAACCTGGTGGTTACACAGTCCATGTGCTCCTGAGACAGGCGGGATGCTGGAACAGTCCGTATATTCCTGAGAACAACAAAGGTTTGAAACAGTCCATACAGTTCACAGTTCAGAGTTCACAGAGGCTTGTCTGGGCAGCGACTGAGGCAAAGTCTGGCTAATTACAGAGGCAGAGTCTGGGCAATGTTCTAACAAACCTATGTACATTCAGTATTAATCAACACAATCCTTTTGCTGCTCTTTAGTTATCACCAGTAACACAACTCAAAAGTCATGAAAGAAAAGAAAAGGTGAAGGAAAGGTGGTTAGGTTACTAGGCTCACTCCTGAAAGAGGTTGGAGTCAGCCAGTGGAATGGTGCAGACTGGTGCATATGATATCATATATCATTTCATATCATATCATATATCATATATCATATCATATATCATATCATATCATATATCATATCATATATCATATCATATATCATATATCATATATCATATATCATATCATATATCATATATCATATCATATCATATCACATCATATCACATCATATCATATATCATATATTATATATCATATATCATATCATATATTATATCATATCATATCATATATCATATCATATCACATCATATCACATCATATCATATATCATATATTATATATCATATATCATATCATATATTATATCATATCATATATCGTATCATATCATATATCATATCATATATTGTATCATATCATATATCATATCATATCATATTATATATCATATATCATATCATATCATATCATATATCGTATCATATATCATATCATATCATATATCATATAATATCATATCATATATGATATAATATATATCATATCATATATCATATATCATATCATATCATATCATATATCATATCATATATCATATCATATCATATCATATATCATATCATATCATAGCATATCATAGCATATATGTCAGATCAGGAACAGTTCTGTTTAATTATTATTTTGTTAAATAGATCTTATTTACACATACAGTACATCAATTGTCTTGTGAGTAATTAAAAATAAGGCTGCTACCGTGAGGGCGTCTGGTTCAGGTCTGGATGCTGGACCCCTACAGTGAGAGCGTCTGGGGGCTCTGTTATGCTGTGAGGGGCATTTTGCTGGCATGGTTTGGGTCCACTTGTCCCCTTAGAGGGAAGGGTCACTGCTAATCAATACAAAGTAGTTGTGAGTGATCAGCTTTATCCTGTGATGAAACATGTCTATCCTGATGGGAGTGGTCTCTTCCAGGATGACAATGAATGGTTTGATGAGTATTAAATGATGTGAATCATATGTTATGACCTTCACAGTCACCAGATCTCAACCCAGCTGACGTGTTAGACAGTGAGGTCAGTCTGCTGCTGTGGGCGTCTTCTGTCTGAAACATTTAAAAGAAGCAGAAGCAGAGTTTCAGCTCAGTTAGGAGGGAGTCACAGTCTGACTACAGCAGGCAAATGTCTTGATGATGAATTTTATTTCTTTGTGTAGTCTGAATACTACAAGGGTGTTTAACACTAACTGCACACACTTCCAAGCAGGCACAGTGCTTAAGGTTAAAGTTTGACTATAACAAAATGTAACACTGATTAGTTCATGAACAGTGTTATATGAGGAGCATGATCAACTCTACACAGGTTTCATATTTCACACTTGGTGCCTACTTTGACACTGGAGTTTTTAAATACTTACTTTTTATGGTCACTTTGTCTTTATATATGTTAATTATTTGTGCCAATGTTTTGCTCATTGTGGTTATCTGTATGAACCGAAGCTTACATGAACCTATGTACCTTTTTCTGTGCAGCCTGTTCGTAAATGAACTGTATGGTAGTACAGGGTTGTTTCCATTCCTTCTGGTTCAGATCCTCTCTGACATTCACACTGTTTCTGCTCCCCTTTGCTTCCTGCAAAATTTCATTTTATACTCTTATGGTGGTGTTGAATATTTAAACTTAGCCATCATGTCTTATGACAGATACCTCGCTATCTGTTGTCCTCTGCAATATAACACACGTATGACATTTAACAAAATTGCCATTCTTATTGCTGTAACATGGTTATGCCCTATGTTACTGTGTTTTGTGATGACATCCTTGACTAACTCCTTACAGCTGTGTGGGACCATTATTAAGAAAGTGTACTGTGATAACTACTTTATTGTCAAACTGGCATGTTCCGATACAACAATCAATAACATCTACGGACTCTTTGTTACTTCGCTCTCAGTCTTTTGTCCTCTAATTCTAATTATTTTCACTTACATTAAGATTTTAAAAATATGTTTTTCTGGTTCTAAACGGACCAGAAAAAAAGCTGCCAGTACCTGCACACCTCACCTTATCTCTCTGCTGAACTTTTCATGTGGAGGTGGTTTTGAAATAGTACAAAGCAGGTTTAATATGAACAATCTACCCAATATTCTGCGAATCTTTTTGTCGTTATACTGGCTCACATGCCAGCCACTTTTCCATCCTTTACTGTACGGCCTGAATATGTCCAAAATCCGCATTATATGTAAAAGTCTTGTCTTTGCTTAAATGTAGGACAATAATGTAAAGACCATCCATCCAACAGAGTGTTTCCCACACAGTGAAAATACATTTGTGGTTTTAAAAGATCTAAAGTCTGACACTTTAGATTCAGCTGAACACCAGCTGTGCATTCACACGCTACACCTTGGGAGTGGATTCAGTTTTTCATGACAATTTCAAATGAATGCACATTTTCTCATTGCACTGCATTTTGAAATGCACATAATGTATAGAAGAACATTATAATAATACAACAGATGTTGTTTTTTTTATTAGAGGCAAAGCTGTTTTGATAAGCATCAAATCAACAATACATTGGAAACACTGATATTTGCTCAACCCAAGTAATGATAAAAAAAATTATCAAAAAACACATTTGATAAAAGTTGTGTCAACACTGTCTGTAAAATTTATATTAAAGCTATGACTTTAAAATAAAGTTTTTAATATAACAATAAGAATATAGTTTGGTTTGAATCATTCTTTTTAAATATTCAGTGTAAGATTTTCTTTAAGTCACTGAACATAAAATTATTTAACATATATTAAGACATCTATGACTACTGTACTTTAAATTTACTCAAGAAAACAAACTTCAAACATCTCCTAGTTCTAAGCAGATCAAATGATTGATATATATGATATATATGTGACATATTTATTTCTTTTTGGTGTTAATTATAAATTATTTCAAAGAGACATCAGAAATTATGTTCTATAAAATGTGTCAATTAGATTTTTCATATTTTTTATATTTATAAATACATAAATAAGCTAACATATGTTGGTACTGGTAGGAGTGCATTTTATTATTAGTAATAATTCATAATTATCATACATAATCATTAATTATGAAATCAAGATATTATTAATATTAATTAATAATTTGGGCACCAACTGTTAAAGAACCTCACAGGCAGGAACACAACTGTCCGATATGTGAGGAGCACGGTTGGTTATTAGCAATAATTAATAATTATCAGAGATAACTATTAATTATTAAAAATAATAGAATTATTAATATGAATTAATAACTACGGGGCACCATCTGGAAGCTGGGACCAATAACCAAACAAGGTAGTCTCATAAAAGAGTTCACCTAGAACGGTAATATCTGAGAGATATTAACATTCACAGGTGAACAAAGAATTCGAGCTCTGACTCCTTCAATCAGCCACTTTTCACAATATGTTAAACACAATAATGACAAAAGAACTTCTCTTTAAAGATATAACAGTGTTTATTAAACTTAGCACAATTAACAAAGTTAACTTTGCTCTGATCAATAAACTACTGTACTAAAATATAATTCTACCAAAGCAAAACACAACAGCTATGTACAGGGTTGAACACATGCAGGTGAATGCATGTGTGTGTGTGTGTGTGTGTGTGTGTGTGTGTGTGTGTGTGTGTGTGTGTGTGTGTGTGAGACAAGATGGTGATGTGATCTGGTGTGATGACGCCGTGGGCTTAAATGCAGACGTGAGTATGGGAGGAAGTCCCGTCACGTGAGAACCAAATAGCGGAAGTGACGGTGGGTGGTGTCTTGGTTAGACAAGTGCAAGATGGTGCCGCCTGGTGGTCGGCGTCTTGCACTTACCCAGTTCCATGTAAAACACACGTGTCTGATGGTGGATAAGGTAGAATAGAGCAGCACTTTGTCCGACGTTAATCTGATGTTGGGACTACATGTGGACCACAGTTTACCACATGTTTCAAGACTCCAAGAAACCTGAGCCCTGGGGGTTCGCACCCAAAGTGTGAAGCTCCACCCATGGATCCAGGTTATCAAAACTAGAGATTCCTCTCTTATCTTTCTCTTTTCTCCACGAGCTGCAGCAGGAGCAGCTCCTTGCTCTCTTTCACACCTCCAGCAGCTGCTGGAGCAGCTCTCTGCTCTCTTGTGTGGTCTGCTCACAGCAGACACACACAGTCTTCTCTACGGCAGAAGACGCGAGAGCCTGCCTAAGACTCAGAAACTAAGTTTCCTTGTGCCAGCAGCTAACACACAAGTCTGCTGGCCAGTTTAACAAGTACAGGAGCCGCGAAATTGAGTTAGCTTGCTGCTAACTCTACACCAAGGAGTGACCTGGGCCCTCTGCACGACTGGAGTGCTGTCTGCCCAGCAACGCCTGCATCTTCAGCTTCAGAGCCAAAGCCTTCTCAGCCTGACTCACCCACGGATTCACCGGCTACAAAGCAGGACACCACAAAGCATCTCTTCCTTCATGGACTGGTAACAACTGGGCATAGCCTAGCAACACAGTGAAGCATAGTACGGCTAAGCAAGAATGTTTAACTCAAACAATGTACTGTACGTGTATTGATTTGGTTAAGGTTATACATTGAACTGTTGTTGTGATGTCCTTGTTGCTTATAGTCAGGCTACTGCATAGCCACACCGCTAGGTTAACGATAGCATGCTTTACACATGTTACATCCAGTAACTAGGCCTTGCATGCAACTAACCTCATCTTAACCTGGCACCTTTAGTATACACCAATTGGCCTTGAATAGAGAACCACACAGTTAAGAGGTTAAAACCTAGTTTGGCGAACTTTGGTTCAGGCAGCACATGTGGTTCAAGACACCACATGGTCTGGCCTTTTATCTCTGTAGTTCCCTTTATCAGCCAACGTGTCGACATGCCATGTGCTCAGTCACCAGGTGACTGCAGCCATCTTGCTATTGTCTTCCCTACACACACACACACACACACACACACACACACACACACACACACACACACACACACTCACACATTCACACTTGTATATAGGTACACTTAGCTAGATTAGTATTGTGTGTTGCTTTTACTCTTTTGTTAAATAAATGCTTTTGGATATACCTGTTGTCTGTTTTAATGTTGCACAAGAATGAGTTTTGCCAACCTCTGCTCTGTAAAGAACTCCAAATCCTTCAACCTTTACTAGCTATTGATATGGTGATTTTGTTTATAGTTATTAAATTAATTATTAATCAAAGTCCCAAATTCATAGATTAGTACACTTTGAGACTGAATTGGCTATCTTTTTCCCTGAGTCCAGGGTGGTGCCCCGTTATTATTAATTCTTATTAATAATTTTATTGATTTTAATAATTAACGATTATCTTTGATAATCGTTAATTATTGCTGATAGCCAAACTTGTAGCCACGGCCCAACACTGACCATCAAATGAGTAAAAAAGTGTTGGTGCGTGTATGTGTGTGTGCGCACGTGTGTTCTTGCGACACGCAAGAGAGGGAAGAAAGAGGAGAGAAAGCGATCGTGAGGGGGAGAGAAGCGGTTCCTTTGTCCACAGAGAACACGTGCACAGACAGCAGTCTGTAACGCACGTTGTCTGGTTTCTGATCGACAAAGCAACTTACTTCCTTACTCACGATGGCACAAACACAGCAGTAGTCCCAAGTGGGGAGAACACAAAAATAGTCTAGTGTGGTGAACACAACTAAACAGGCAGCAAATACTCCTCCTTTAAATACTCCTCCGAGTAAAGCAGAGACAAGACTATATGTCAGATGTGTCTGTGAAGGCTGCATAGCAGTAGTAGTAGCAGATCTAAGGACTTAGTCTAACTTATGTTACCTTATGCTTACCTATGTTACACCTGACTTCACACCTGACACAATATCTAAGGCATGCAAAGGTTATGGGGAAAACAAACTGCAAACTGACGGTGACCATGGTACTGGCGGGAGTGGTAGTAAGCGTTAGTGCATGCTGAGGTTGTGGCTACATTACACTACACTTAACTCGGGGGGACACTACCACGGTGGCTCCACCCCCCTTCAATGTGGAGGCTGCTCCATGCATCCAGGGAGTAGAATTGGCCGAAAAGGTTCAGTCAGGGTTGGTCATCACCCCTGTGGTTTCGTTTCCCACCCCGCTGGCGAGGTGGTCTGCGCCTGAGAGGTCCTGTTCTGCCGTCCACCTTGACGTGAGGCACCTTGTTTCCTTCCAGTGCTAGGTTGGCATCTCCTGACGTGTGGATCCACAGGACTCCGGTGTCATCTTCATGCCCTCTAGCAGGGCACATGAGGTGAGGTAACCCAGGTAGAATTCTACTTGACTATCAGAGTCGAAGCATTTGACGTTGCTTGTGAGGGACTCAAGCTGTCGAGTGTGCAAGCCTTGGCGTAGACATGGCGGCGGACTGTCTGAAACATCTGAGACTCCTGAGTCGCTCAGGTTGTCATAGCGATGAGGGAAACTTCTTACTCTTCCTGGTGGGGATGGAGTTCTGTTCAGACAGAGGTG
Source organism: Thunnus albacares (assembly GCF_914725855.1). NCBI lineage: Eukaryota > Metazoa > Chordata > Actinopteri > Scombriformes > Scombridae > Thunnus > Thunnus albacares. Next base: position 836,618 of record NC_058111.1, read on the forward strand.
CGAGCTCTGCGATGTATTCAGCTCACCTGTCAAGGGGGGCCTGCAGGCACCACCTTCGATCTGGACACGGGGGGGGTATGGTTGAGGATTGAGGGGGGTGCACCATTGGAGTGTGGGGCACCTGCGTCCATCGGGTGTGCTAATGGAAGCACTTGACAGTCATCTGTACTGTTGAGGTCGGAAACTGCACCACCAGGGGTCGCTAGGCTACTAGCTGGCATCTCCTAGTGGACTGTGGTCATCTGCTCCTTTACCTGGAGGGCTTCCTGAGGCAGGCTTCGACTGGTTGCGATGGGAGAAGGGACCTCTTTGAGGTCAGGAACGTCACTTGGTTCCTGGGTGGCCATGTCGACAGTGGTGCTCATCTGTCCGGCCTGGCCTTCTTCACGACTGTCCTCTGCTCTCCTCTGAAGAGACTGGATCTGCGTGCGCAGGGTTCTGTTGGTGTCCTGTAACCAGAGTATCTCAGTACCTGAGCTTAGGCAGTCTTGACGCAGCCTGCAATTCTCGTCCAGTACAGCCTTGTAGCTGTGTTGCAGCTGGCTCAGCTGTGCTTGGTGCTCTGTGGCTACAAGCTGGGCTCTGCACTGATGGAAGAGAAACATCTCGCCAAACAGGTCTGGGATGGTGCACTTGGGCTTCCCGGCCAGGGATGTAGGTGTATTCAACTAGTTCCTGTAACAAATAATCACATTCGCTAATACTATAGCAGTTGAGATTCTCCTGTTCCTCTATGTTAGTTCCTCCACACTAACATGGTTATAGGCAGCATAGCCTACAGTGTCTTGACATTTCTGAGAAAAAGCTAGGACTCATACCTCCTTTACTGTGGCTGGAGGGACAAACTGATTGATCCATGCAAAAGGCCGGGTCCCAGATTCAAGCATTGCACACAATAATGAATATCCTGGACTGGAGTTTGTGCCCAACAACCCAAACAGGCTTACTGAGCCTGCCATATAATTTACTTAGCACATCTTAATTTACTGAAAACACATCTGTTGAACAAAATAATGTGGACGGAAATCTTGTGTAACCGAAGTGCAGTATACACTTTATGCTCATGCTCTACTGTTTGTATTGTTTGTCTGTGCAGTTTTTAACAAGAACATAAACAATCAACACTTCCTGAAAAAAAGATGTCCATCCAGTCTGAACTTTGCTTTGTCTGTCAATTCATGACAGGAAGTCTTGCTTCTTCTTTATGGAGATGAATGGGAGGTGAAATTCACAAGATGTTTGATGAAGGCATCCATATAAAAATGAAAATGTTACCTCAAGTGAAGGAAGAAAACAAATTATTTTTCGTTATGTTTGATCTACCTGTTTTTTCTTTGTGCATTTTTTTTAACATCCATTAGAGATCAGTATTAGTAGCGTTGGTTCCTGTGATAATAAAGTCAGTCTGCTGCTGTGGGCGTCTGCTGTTTGAAAAGTTTAAAAGAAGCAGAAGCAGAGATTCAGCTCAGTCAGGAGGGACTCAGTCTGCCTGCAGCAGGTGAATGTTTGGATTCACACAGTGTGTAATATCTTAACCCTAGTCTGATACAGATTTTATATGAATGACTGTTTGTTGTTTTCTTGATGATGCATTTCTTAACTGTATGCTCTCTGTGTGTTTAGTACTTTAGCTCAGTGTAGGTTTAAAGGAAAACTAAGCCTTTAGAAATCTAAATGTAACATAACAAGTTTTTAGGTCAGGAGGATCATGATCAACTCCACACAGGTTTCATATTTCACACTTGCTGCCTATGTTGACACTGGAGTTTTTAAATATTTGTATTTTATGATCATTTTGTCTTTATATATGTTAATAGTTTGTGCCAATGTTTTGCTCATTGTGGTTATCTGTATGAACAGAAGCTTACATGAACCTATGTACCTTTTTCTGTGCAGCCTGTTTGTAAATGAACTGTTTGGTAGTACAGGGTTGTTTCCATTCCTTCTGGTTCAGATCCTCTCTGACATTCACACTATTTCTACTTTCTTTTGTTTCCTGCAGATTTTCTGTGTGTTCTCTTATGCGTGTGTTGAATTGTTGAACTTAGTCATCATGTCTTATGACAGATACCTTGCTATCTGTTGTCCTCTGCAATATAACACACGTATGACCACTAAGAAGGTTGCCACACTCATCGCTTTAACGTGGTTATTTCCCTTTCTTGCAATTCTTGTTGTGATTTCTTTGAGTGCTCCTTTACAGCTGTGTGGAAACATAATTAACAGACTTTACTGTGGAAACTACTCCATTGTTAAACTGGCATGCTCTGACACCACAATCAACAACATCTATGGACTCATTTACACTGTTATTTCAATCATTATTCCGCTCATTTTAATTCTTTACACATACATTAAGATTCTTAGAGTTTGTTTTTCTGGTTCTAAACAGACCAGACAGAAAGCTGTCAGTACCTGCACACCTCACCTTGCTTCCCTGCTCAACTTCTCATTTGGGTGTATTTTTCAAATATTACTGAGCAGGTTTGAATTGAGCAGTTTACCAAATGTGTTGGATATTTTATTATCTGTATACTTTCTAACATGCCAGCCGCTCTTCACTCCTGTACTGTATGGGCTGAAAATGTCCAAAATCCGTCTGATATGTAAACGTCTGTTGTGTGGTAAAGTGTAGGTCAGTCAACACATTTATTCAGTTGAGCTTTACTAACGTAAAAGCAGTAAATGAACTCCACCAGTGTCAACAGTCATGATGTGTCTAGTTTAGTGTGACTGTGTGGACAGTAAGGTTAATAAACATGCAGGTCGGACAACATCAACAAAGGTTTTCGATTGATTTTTCTCCCCAAACAAATTATGACCAAATGCATTTCTTTGCAATGAGGGTGTATGTTTGGTTTTAACTTTGGTAGGGACATTTTTTTGAATAACTGTGTATGTGCACTTGGTGACTCAGCCTGACTCATGATGTAAATGATGCAAAATGTGTACTTTGTTGAATGTATATTAGCTGACTTGCTTGTAATCAGACCTGTATTGTGGATTTTTCACTGATTACTGTTGGTTATCATTGCTGTATTGCCTGTGCGTGTCACTGATGGAAAACAACTGGGACACTGAGTGATTGAGCTTGAGACAAATGCTGGATCATGGCCAGCTGATGCTCATCATGACTTACTGGGATATTTTGCAATCTATTCCTCTGTCCTGCATGCGGACGAGCCCAGGTACCACAGCGAATCACTGATCCAGTGGATCGGTCATCTGTCACCCCAGTGATGAATGAGCAGCAACTTTCTGAGCCGGGCTTCTCCCTTAACAGACTAAACTTTGTTAACACGACGCATGATGTCTCAATGAATAATTTTTCGCTACTGGGCTGTGGAAACCTTGATAGGTCCAGTGTCTCTCTCACAAAACCTGCTGCTGACACACCTGTGTATTGAAACAGTGAGGAGGCCCTTCGGTGGACATTTTAACATCAGGAGCATTACTGCAAAGAGCAATCAGCTAACTCATCTTGTGTCTGATTCAAATCTGGACTTTCTCTGTCTGACTGAAATGTGGTTTCATGTGTTCACGGTGCCGGATACCAATGTTTCAGAAGAGACAGACCTGATGTAAGAGGAGGAGGAGTGCTTTTTTATGTGAGAGACAACATCAAATGTGAACATGTGGTTTGTAATGTGGGTAACACATTAGAATATGTGGAATAAAAATAATGTTATCCCAACAAATGTCTTTTAAGATCATAGGTGTCTATAGGCCCCCTTCTGGCACTGGTTTATCAGATCATAACCTTACCCTATGTGCAAGAAAATTGACTAAAAGTAGATTGAAGACCACGGCAACTAAGACAATGATCCTTCAGTGCATACCCAGAGCTAAGCAAGAAGAATTTACCAGTGAAATTAACAGCTTGAACTGGGATGATGTTCTGTCCTCTGATGATCTGGACTATGGCTGTGATACTTTTACTCACAGAATCAACTCTGTGAGGGAAAGATTTAATGTAAGGATACAGATGAAATCTAAAAATAAAAACAATTTACCGTGGATTAATGAAAACTTGTGGAAACTAATGAAATCTAGAGATGCTGCACTAAGGAAGGCAATTAAAACTAGAAGAGACACCAACATGCTGATTTATAAAGGTTTAAGGAACAAAGTTATCCAAGAGTGAAGAGAAGCTAAATCTCGTTTTTATCTCAATATTTTGAATGAGGATAAAGGCAACAGTAAATTGATCTGGAAAAACATTGATAATCCCACAAGGAGGGACCCAAAATTTTTAGAAGATTTTAAACTCAAAGTACAGGGAAAGTTAATTGAAGATCATCTTACTGTTGCTTCTGTCTTTAATAATTTTTTCTTGAGTCTGTATATGAGTTAGGGAAAAAAATTACAAAAAGGAAACTGGATGTTGTTCCTATAGATGCTACAGGTCAGGTTTTAGAAACTAATGAGTTACAAGTAAATAAAATCATCAGCTCCTTAAAAAGCTCCAAAAGTAGAGATGCTTTCGACATTTGACACCATGTTTGTCAAATCACACAAAGATATTTTAACTTCCCCTATTGCTCATTTAATTAACTTGTCTTTTAAACACAGCTCCTTTCCTGATGACTGGAAATGTGCCATTGTCAAGCCTATTTTTAAATCTGGAGACCACCTTGAAGCCAGTAACTACAGACCAATAAGTATACTGCCAGTACTCTCAAAGGTTGCTGAGAAAGTTGTCATTAAACAACTGACAACATTTCATAATACAAGCAATTTTGGTCTACATTGTATGCAATTTGGCTTTAGAGCAAATCATTCCACTGAACTGTTACCTTGCACTTAATAGAGCAAATTAAATCAAGACTTGACAAAGGAGGAGTAGTCGGTGCTGTATTTTTAGATCTGCATTAAGCATTTGACACACTCAATCATAATCTTTTAATATCAAACTCTCTAAATTTAACTTCTCATCTAGAGCACTGGCATGGATGTCTTCATATTTATCTAATAGGAGACAATGTGTTGAAGTTGGTGACACACTGTCCAGTAACATGAAGTGCACCATGGGTGTTCCACAAGGGTCAGTGTTAGGTCCCCTATTATTTAGCCTATATATTAATGATCCCCCTCAACAGTGTCATGATGTAGAATTACAAATGTATGCAGATGACACCGTTGTGTACACACATGCAAAAACAGCTGAGTTAGCTGCTGCTAAGCTAACAATTGCATTGTTGGAACCATCTTCCAGATTCGGTCCGGGGTGCAGACACCCTCTCTATGTTTAAGAGTAGGCTTAAAACTTTCCTTTTTGATAAAGCTTATAGTTAGGGCCGACCAGGCTCGCCTTGGCCCAGCCCTTAGTTATGCTGCTATAGGCCCAGACTGCTCTCTCTCCTCCTCCTCCTCTCCATCTGTATGCATTCATATAACATCAATGCATGTCACTAACTTTGCTTCTTCCCCGGAGTTTTTTGTGCTTTCTCATCTCGCAGGAAACCCTGGGTTCTGGGCCGAGCCTCCGCAGTCCTTCCCAGTCCTGTTGGCATCCTTCCCTGGCTATTTCTGCTGTTATTGTTATTGTTATGATTGTTTTTACTCTGTCCCCTCCCCCCCCCCCCCCCCTTTCCCTCTTTCTTTCTCTCTCTCAACCCAACAGGTCAAAGCAGATGGCGCCCACCTAGAGTCGGGTTCTGCTTGAGGTTTCTACCCGTTAAAGGGGAGTTTTTCCTTACCGCTGTCGCCAAGTGCTGCTCATGGGGGGAACTGTTGGGTCTCTGTAAATTAAAGAGTACGGTCTTGACCTGCTTTATGTGAAAAGTGCCCTGAGATGACTTGTTGTAATTTGGCGCTATATAAATAAAAATTGATTGATTGATTGATTGATTGATATGTTTTAATTGTTTTTCCAGATCATGTTAATACCAGGTGGAGATGAGCTCCAAAATACGGGACTCAAAGTGCGTATTCTGCTAACAAAAAGATTTTTATTGACTTCCCTGTCTCATTAAATTTCAATTTCAAACTGAAAAGGCTTTAATGATATGACCATAATCAGACACAGTAATACCAAAGCACTCTATGAACACTGGCATTCATTTACATTCAGAACATTTAAACATTTAAAAAAGAAAATCTATAGAGGGCTTTATGGGCCCTATTTCAATGATCTAAAGCGCATGGCACAAGTGCATTTAGGGTGTGTCCAAATCCACTTTTGCTATTTTAACAGCGGAAAAAATGGTCGATGCGCCAGGCGCATGGTTCAAAGGGGTTGTCCATAATCTCCTAGTAATCATGGGTGTGTTTTCGGCGTAATGTGCAATAAACCAATCAGAGGGTCGTCTCCCATTCCCTTTAAGAGCCAGGTGTGCTTGAACCTTGGCGGATTGCTATTATAATGGTGCATTTACCATGTAGTAAGAAGGAAGCTTCTCTGCAGAGGAAACAGATCTGCTCATGCACAAAGTGAAAGCGCACGATCCATAACGAGCACACTGCTGCTCCTGGACCCTCCAGTGGCCCCAGACCACCAGTTTAAGAGATCTTGTTCATTCATTTGTTGCAAATGTATTTTTGTTTGGTTTTTGAAAAGGTTTATTTTTTAATTACAGCTTTAGTTTCTTTAAAATTGTTATGAGTCATGGAGTAACAGGTCAAACCAGCAGGGTTTTAATTGCTGAAAGTATGGAAACTTTCAGCAAGTACTCTCAAAATGTTAAAGAATATTTGTTAAATATTGTTCAAAAATTAATCGTCATTATAAATCATTAATTTTAATCATGTAAAGAATTATTAACACAGTTATCAGGACTTGATCAGTTCTCCAAGGTTCTGATCCTGCTGCTGGCAGCAGCTAGAAGCTCTGCAGATTTATTTCCTTTGTTAGTTTATTCATTGTTTTAACCTCATTTATTTCCTCGTGTTCCTCATGTCATCATGTATTGATGCAGAAGAAAAGTCGATCTGAGTCTGATCTGTTGTCGTGTTTTGCCACGATTTGGTCAAATAGTTAGACAATTTTATCCGTCATTGCAATAGCAGATTTAATATTGTTCCTATATTAAAAACATGTATTATTACATGTATTATTTTAAACATGAGCCATTTTTTTTCGGTGAGCTATATTTTCACTTTGTGCAAAACAAAAGGTGGCTCTTTTATCGACATGAATCAGAGATCAGTATCAACCATTGGTGCCTGTGATAATAAAGTCAGTCTGCTGCTGTGGGCGTCTGCTGTTTGAAAAGTTTAAAAGAAGCAGAAGCAGAGTTTCAGCTCAGTCAGGAGGGACTCAGTCTGCCTGCAGCAGGTGAATGTTTGGATTCACACAGTGTGTAATATCTTAACCCTAGTCTGATACAGATTTTATATATGTGAATGAATGTTTGTTGTTTTCTTGATGATGCATTTCTTAACTGTATGCTCTCTGTGTGTTTAATACTTTAGCTCAGTGTAGGTTTAAAGGAAAACTAAGCCTTTAGAAATCTAAATGTAACATAACAAGTTTTTAGGTCAGGAGGATCATGATAAACTCCACACAGGTTTCATATTCCACACTTGCTGCCTATGTTGACACTGGAGTTTTTAAATATTTGTATTTTATGATCATTTTGTTTAAGTTTGAAAAGTTTAAAGGAAGCAGATCAGAGTTTCAGCTCAGTCAGGAAGAACTCACAGTCTGAGTGTCTTACCGTAGTATTACACAGACTTTACACGAGGGGATGGTGGTGACAGAATGCTATCTGTATGTGTTTAATGCTTTAGTTATGCATTGTCCTGAACAAGTGTAGGCTTAAAGGACATTAAATGTTACACCCTGTGAAATGTTGCTTTTTATGAGTCAGAAGGATCATGATCAACTCCACACAGGTTTCATATTTCACACTTGCTGCCTATGTTGACACTGGAGTTTTTAAATATTTGTATTTTATGATCATTTTGTCTTTATATATGTTAATAGTTTGTGCCAATGTTTTGCTCATTGTGGTTATCTGTATGAACAGAAGCCTACATGAACCTATGTACCTTTTTCTGTGCAGCCTGTTTGTAAATGAACTGTTTGGTAGTACAGGGTTGTTTCCATTCCTTCTGGTTCAGATCCTGTCTGACATTCACACTGTTTCTGTTTTCTTTTGTTTCCTGCAGATTTTATGGTTGTATTCTTATGTTTGTGTTGAATTTTTAAACTTATTCCTCATGGCTTATGACAGATACCTCGCTATCTGTTGTCCTCTGCAATATAACACACGTATGACCACTAAGAAGGTTGCCACACTTATCACTGTAACGTGGTTATTCTCTTTTCTTGCAATTCTTGTTTTGATATCTTTGAGTGCTCCTTTACAGCTGTGTGGAAACATCATTAACAAAGTTTACTGTGGAAACTACCACATTGTTAAACTGGCATGCTCTGACACCACAATCAATAACATCTATGGACTCATTTACACTGTTATTTCAGTCATTATTCCTCTCATTTTAATTCTTTACACGTACTTAAGGATTCTTAAAGTTTGTTTTTCTGGTTCTAAACAGACCAGAAGGAAAGCTGTCAGTACCTGCACACCTCACCTTGCTTCCCTGCTCAACTTCTCTTTTGGGTGTTGTTTTCAAATATTACTGAGCAGGTTTGAATTGAGCAGTTTGCCCAATGTGCTGCAAGTCATTCTGTCATTATATTTCGCAGTACTGCAGCCACTTCTGAATCCAATCATGTATGGAATGAAAATGTCAAACATACGAAATACATGTAAACACGTCTTATGTTGAAAAAAATGTTACCAGATATGTTGGATATTTTATTATCTGTATACTTTCTAACATGCCAGCCGCTCTTCACTCCTGTACTGTATGGGCTAAAAATGTCCAAAATCCGTCTGATATGTAAACGTCTGTTGTGTGGTGAAGTGTAGGGCAGCCGACACATTTATTCAGTTCAGCTTTGCTAACATGTAAAAGCAATAAATGAACATCTCCTATAACTCCACCAGTGTCAACAGTCACAATGTGTCTAGTTTAGTGTGAGCGTGTGGACAGTAAGGTTATTAAACATGCAGGTCGGACAACATCAACATAGGTTTGGGTTGATTTTTCTCCCCAAACAAATTATGACCAAATGCATCTCTTTGCAGTCAGTGACAGGTGATCTTGTTATGCTTTGCTTTGTGATGTTTTTATCTTTTCATTTGATCTAGGAGAAAGTCTAAAATCCTAAAAGTGTGAAAGTTGTGCATTCAAACTTTACAGGAACAAGAGCATATATAATGCCACAGTATGACTGCAGGTACAAGATTTTTTTTCTTATTTAAAGACATTATTAAAAAAAACACACACAAAAAAAACTATTACATGACAAAATTTCAAATTGGAAGTTAGAGGTTAACCTTCTACAATGTTATTATGTAAAACAGAGAAAAGCTGCAAATCCTTTCATAGTAGAAAATGCTCAACATTGACATGATCAATCATGTATCAGAATAGATGATTTACTGTAAATTAATTGACTGTTTCAACACTAATCTAGATTCTGTGATACTGTTGATCATAGTCAAATGTTTCAAATTTCCTTGTGAGAATTACTTAAGCACCTGTTTGTCACAAACATGTGCATATTAGTAAAGAGCATTTTCTGGTATTGAATTAATTTATTACGGACCAAGCCCAAAAGGCAGAGGACTACTGTAAAACAAACCCTATTGTTTTTTGTGTGTTTCTTTGTTTCTTTCTTTGTTTCTTTCTTTCTTTCTTTCTTTCTTTATTAGGGCCTGAGGCCCAAAGGGATGAAGACCCTCTTGTATCTGTTCTGTTTGTTTCTTTCTTCTTATCACGCCATTTAAACCCTAAATTTGACCCCCTAAACATGCTCAAAAACTCACCAAATTTGGCACGCACATCAGGTCTGGTGAAAAATTTGATAAAATGTAACATAAAGTGCCAAAATGTGCTAGAGAGCGCCACCTATGTAACTAATATGGCCGCCACGTCCCATAGGAATATCGTACAGAGATACAGAGATAGAGAACCACAACTCAATTATTCGTCTCATCAAGACCTACAAATCATACACCAACACCCCTGACCTAAATCCAACAGGAAGTCCACAATAAGCCCATCAAAGTATGACTTTGCGCCAATTTTGGACCCCGAACAAACGCTATCTCCTCCTAGGGCGTTAATGGTATCGGCTTCCAACTTTGATCCATGACTTATGACACTGTGCTGAACAAAAGTTGTTAAAAACTTTGTAATAACTCGAACGGTTTAGATTTTATAAGCCCTGAAAGTTGTAGTGCTACATCACACCTTACAATGTAAACCAATGGGGAGGCAATCTCTGGGCATGGACTTTGTGTCAAACTGAGGTTTCTGACATCTAAACTATAAGTCTGACCACTTTCAAACCTATATCAATGGATTCGCGATGAAATTTCCCACAAAAAAATGTGATTTTTTATGTAAGATTTGGTCAAAGTAATGGGATTCATGAGGAGATTTCACAAGAAGAGTACTTTAACATCCTCCTCTCCAAATGAGTGGGAGAGAGAAAGGAGGGAAGAAAGTGGGGGAGGGGTGTGTGGCACACACAGTGGAGGCTGGTCCATTGAGGCAGAGGAGGTTGATCCTCTATTTTTTGAGAGGCAAGAAGGAGATCAAAATATAAAAAGAATATTTGGTTGAAATAAACCATTAGCAAATCTCTGTATTGTTTACAATATATTTTTTCTCTCTTCCTTGGAAGAGACACATAAAATGATGCTCTAAGGGAGGACAGCCTCCCTAACCAATCAACAACCAGAATGCAATATTGACATCGAGTTGGTCCAATGATAGTTTCCAGAATTCATCCTCAATTCTCTCCACTGTAAAGCAGAGTAGCAGCAGTAGATAGCTCCTTGCATTAGCCAATGCAACAGCTGGCTTGTTGTAGCAGCCTGAAGGACTCTGTATACATCCATGGAAGGACTGTTAAGGACTGTTGTTAAGCTAATGGGAGCAATTATCTGGACTGTGCAGTGCAGCAGCAGGATGCCGCCAGGGAGGCTGGAGAGAGAACCAAAACTCAATTATTCGTCTCAAGACCTACAAATCATACGCTAACACCCCTGACCTAAATCCAACAGGAAGTGCGCAATTAGCATTTCAAAATAAGACTTTGCCTCAATTTCGGCCTCTGAACAAAAGCTATTTCCTCCGAGGGCGTTAATGGTATCGACTTCAAACTTTGATACATGACTTATGACACTGTGCTGAAAAGAAGTTCTTAAAAACATTGTAATAACTCAAATGGTAATTACAGCTTTGGTTTCTTTAAAATCATTTTGTTCAGTCATGGAGTAACAGGTCAAATCAGCGGGGTTTTAATGCTGAAAGTATGGAAACCTGATCACTGTACTCTCAAAAATATCAAAGAATATTTATTAAATATTGTTCAGAAATTAAATCATTAATTTTAATCATGTAAAAAATCATCATACACAGTTCTCAGGACTTGATCAGCTCTCTAAGGTTCTGATCCTGCTGCTGGCAGCAGCTAGAAGCTGTGCAGATTTATTTCCTTTGTTAGTTTAATCATTGTTTTAACCTCATTTATTTCCTCGTGTTCCTCATGTCATCATGTATTGATGCAGCAGGAAAGTCAATCTGTGTCTGATCTGCTGTCGTCTGTCTGTTTAAATACCTCCACGATTTGGTATCCATAAGTCATAGCAGTTCTTTTGGATTCATAATTGCAAATGCTGACTACATATCCCCTGCCTTCTAAATATGACCTGAAGAGGTAGAAGTATATCATGATCCACAGTGTCAAATGCTGCACTAAGATCCAATAACACCAGGACAGTTGACAGAAATGACTGATTTGATTAAAAAATACTTTCTCAATAATCTTGCTCATGGAGGAAAGATTTGAGATAGGCCTATAGTTGTTTAGTATTGAAGCATCCGGGGGGGGGGGGGGGGCAACTACAGTTTTTAGTGATGCTGGAAAGAGAGTAGTGAGTCATTTACAATATGGAACAAATCCACTGCCAAAAAACTGTGCTAAAAACCTGTTTTAAAAAGCTTGCAGGCAGAGTATTCAGTGAGCATGTGGAAGCTACGATAAGATGCTGCACTATTTCTTCAAGAGTTTGTTATTAATTGCAGTAAAGTCAGACATAAAGACCATTCTTTTTGCAGAGGGTGATATGGTTGTAGTGTTTTTGCTGGGCAGAGTGGAGCTAATACTTGGTCTGATATTTTCAATTTTGTGATGGAAGAACTCCTTCCATTTTTTAGCTGACAGAAAGTCAGAGGATGACTGCAGTAGGGGATCAAGAGTGGCAAATAGAGCATGATTATATTTCCATTAATGATACTAGTGGAATGGGAATACCTAGTCCTGCATAACTCAGAGTCGAAGAGACAAGTTTCTCTTTGTAGATGTCATAGTCAATCTGAAGCTTAGTTTTTCTCCATCTTGGCTCTGCTTTCCTGCATTCTCTCTTCTCATATGCTGTTATAGCATTTCTCCATGGTGCTTTCTGTTTGCCAGAAATTATTTTAGTCTTAACAGGTGCCACTGCATCCAAAACCCTGAGTATTTTGGAATAAAAATGACTAAGAAAATCTTCTACAGACCCTGCTTTTCTGATTGATGAATTAGATAGAGCTTCCATAAATAGAGCACTGGTGTTCTCAGTAATGTACCTTTTTGACAGTTTAAGGTCTAGTCTGAATAACTGGAGAAACTAATGAATCAAAGAAAAATGCAGAAGTGATCAGACAGAGCTAGATCCTTAACATTCACAGCAGAATACTAAGGCCCTTACTAATAACCAAATCTAGTGTATGACAGTTCTTTAGCAGTGCTGTCATTAAGATTGTCTGTATGAATATTGAAGTCACCAGTTAAAATAAAAGAATTAAAATCAATACATCTATTGACAGCATTTCAGAAAAGTCATCAATGAAGTGTGTACAGTATTTTGGGGGCCTGTAGATAGCAACTAAGAAAATGCTTGATGAGGTTTTCACCACAGTACAGAGATGTTAAAAGGAATTAAACTCACCAAGTGAAACCTGTTTACATTGAATTATATCATTAAAAATAGCAGCATCACCCTTTCTCTATAAACACTTTTTTGTTTTTGGAGGGGTCTCAATGAAAACTGTTGCACTGCAGCTATTATCTACTCATGTCTCCATTGAAAGCATAAAATCCAGCTGGTATAAGGTGATAAGATCATTAATTAAAAATTAAACAATTTAAAACAATATTTGACATTGAGACATTTAATAACTTGTACATATCTCATATCTGCATATCTGTTCATACAACAAACGTTATTACTCTTCATACAATTAGTCAGACATAGCCATTTATCTTATATTATCAGTCAAGCTAAATACATGTATTAGATGATCTACACTTTCCAATAGAGCATACTTTTACATAGGGTACGGATTTTAGACATTTTTAGTCCATACATTACAGGGTTGACCAGTGGCTGAAATATAAGATAGTATAATGATAAAAACATATTTAACATGCTTGGTGCAATTTTCACATCAAATCTTGCCATTATTATTTGAAAGCAAGCCCCTAAACAAAAGTTAAGGAGGGAAACAAGGTGAGGTGTGCAGGTACTGATAGCTTTCTGTCTGGTCTGTTGAGAACCAGAAAAACAAACTTTAAGGATCCTCATGTATGTGTAAAAAATTAAAATGACAGGACCAAAGACTGTGAGTAAAGTAACAGTAAGTCCATAAATGTTATTTACTCTGGTGTCAGAGCATGCCAGTTTAACGATGGCGTAGTTTGTACAGACAAGTTTGTCAATGATGTTCCCACACAGCTGCAAAGAGGAACTCAAGGATGTTGTGACAACAACTATGAGAAATGAGTAAAACCACGTTACAGCAATAAGCATGGCAACCTTGTTAGACGTCATATGTGTGTTATATTGTAGAGGACAACAGATAGCGAGGTATCTGTCATAAGACATGATGGCTAAATTAGTAAACTCCACACTCCCATAAGAGTACAAACAGAAAATCTGCAGGAAGCAAAAAGAAGCAGAAACAGTGTGAATGTCAGAGAGGATCTGAACCAGAAGGAATGGAAACAACCCTGTACTACCATACAGTTCATTTACAAACAGGCTGCACAGAAAAAGGTACATAGGTTCATGTAAGCTTCTGTTCATACAGATAATCACAATGAGGAAAACATTGGCACCAACTATTAACATATATAAAGACATGACCATCATGAAAAAGAGGTATTTTAAATCCCCAGAATCAAAGTATGCACTAAGTGTGAGATATGAAACCTGTGTCGAGTTTATTCTTAACCTCACATTTGCTCGTAAAGAAATCATAACGCTGTTTAGTGGATGAACTAGTTGCAAAAATGTTACACTGTGACACGGAAAGTGAAACTTTGCAAAAGTGAAACTTGTTGTCAGCAAAACATGAAGCTAATCCATCAAGAACACAAACAATATTGCATATTTGACTGAGTATAAAAGATCATGATCAAGACCTTATATGTGACAAAATTAAACATATTTTATGACACTGTGTTAATCAGACCGAGTCTCTCCGAACTGAGCTGAAACTCTGCTTCTTGTACAGATTTATGACAGACGACCACAACAGCAGACTGACGTCATTGTCAAATTCATGAATTTGACAATGACGCACTATTTCTTCAAGAGTTTGTTATTAATTGCAGTAAAGTCAGACATAAAGACCATTCTTTTTGCAGAGGGTGATATGGTTGTAGTGTTTTTGCTGGGCAGAGTGGAGCTAATACTTGGTCTGATATTTTCAATTTTGTGATGGAAGAACTCCTTCCATTTTTTAGCTGACAGAAAGTCAGAGGATGACTGCAGTAGGGGATCAAGAGTGGCAAATAGAGCATGATTATATTTCCATTAATGATACTAGTGGAATGGGAATACCTAGTCCTGCATAACTCAGAGTCGAAGAGACAAGTTTCTCTTTGTAGATGTCATAGTCAATCTGAAGCTTAGTTTTTCTCCATCTTGGCTCTGCTTTCCTGCATTCTCTCTTCTCATATGCTGTTATAGCATTTCTCCATGGTGCTTTCTGTTTGCCAGAAATTATTTTAGTCTTAACAGGTGCCACTGCATCCAAAACCCTGAGTATTTTGGAATAAAAATGACTAAGAAAATCTTCTACAGACCCTGCTTTTCTGATTGATGAATTAGATAGAGCTTCCATAAATAGAGCACTGGTGTTCTCAGTAATGTACCTTTTTGACAGTTTAAGGTCTAGTCTGAATAACTGGAGAAACTAATGAATCAAAGAAAAATGCAGAAGTGATCAGACAGAGCTAGATCCTTAACATTCACAGCAGAATACTAAGGCCCTTACTAATAACCAAATCTAGTGTATGACAGTTCTTTAGCAGTGCTGTCATTAAGATTGTCTGTATGAATATTGAAGTCACCAGTTAAAATAAAAGAATTAAAATCAATACATCTATTGACAGCATTTCAGAAAAGTCATCAATGAAGTGTGTACAGTATTTTGGGGGCCTGTAGATAGCAACTAAGAAAATGCTTGATGAGGTTTTCACCACAGTACAGAGATGTTAAAAGGAATTAAACTCACCAAGTGAAACCTGTTTACATTGAATTATATCATTAAAAATAGCAGCATCACCCTTTCTCTATAAACACTTTTTTGTTTTTGGAGGGGTCTCAATGAAAACTGTTGCACTGCAGCTATTATCTACTCATGTCTCCATTGAAAGCATAAAATCCAGCTGGTATAAGGTGATAAGATCATTAATTAAAAATTAAACAATTTAAAACAATATTTGACATTGAGACATTTAATAACTTGTACATATCTCATATCTGCATATCTGTTCATACAACAAACGTTATTACTCTTCATACAATTAGTCAGACATAGCCATTTATCTTATATTATCAGTCAAGCTAAATACATGTATTAGATGATCTACACTTTCCAATAGAGCATACTTTTACATAGGGTACGGATTTTAGACATTTTTAGTCCATACATTACAGGGTTGACCAGTGGCTGAAATATAAGATAGTATAATGATAAAAACATATTTAACATGCTTGGTGCAATTTTCACATCAAATCTTGCCATTATTATTTGAAAGCAAGCCCCTAAACAAAAGTTAAGGAGGGAAACAAGGTGAGGTGTGCAGGTACTGATAGCTTTCTGTCTGGTCTGTTGAGAACCAGAAAAACAAACTTTAAGGATCCTCATGTATGTGTAAAAAATTAAAATGACAGGACCAAAGACTGTGAGTAAAGTAACAGTAAGTCCATAAATGTTATTTACTCTGGTGTCAGAGCATGCCAGTTTAACGATGGCGTAGTTTGTACAGACAAGTTTGTCAATGATGTTCCCACACAGCTGCAAAGAGGAACTCAAGGATGTTGTGACAACAACTATGAGAAATGAGTAAAACCACGTTACAGCAATAAGCATGGCAACCTTGTTAGACGTCATATGTGTGTTATATTGTAGAGGACAACAGATAGCGAGGTATCTGTCATAAGACATGATGGCTAAATTAGTAAACTCCACACTCCCATAAGAGTACAAACAGAAAATCTGCAGGAAGCAAAAAGAAGCAGAAACAGTGTGAATGTCAGAGAGGATCTGAACCAGAAGGAATGGAAACAACCCTGTACTACCATACAGTTCATTTACAAACAGGCTGCACAGAAAAAGGTACATAGGTTCATGTAAGCTTCTGTTCATACAGATAATCACAATGAGGAAAACATTGGCACCAACTATTAACATATATAAAGACATGACCATCATGAAAAAGAGGTATTTTAAATCCCCAGAATCAAAGTATGCACTAAGTGTGAGATATGAAACCTGTGTCGAGTTTATTCTTAACCTCACATTTGCTCGTAAAGAAATCATAACGCTGTTTAGTGGATGAACTAGTTGCAAAAATGTTACACTGTGACACGGAAAGTGAAACTTTGCAAAAGTGAAACTTGTTGTCAGCAAAACATGAAGCTAATCCATCAAGAACACAAACAATATTGCATATTTGACTGAGTATAAAAGATCATGATCAAGACCTTATATGTGACAAAATTAAACATATTTTATGACACTGTGTTAATCAGACCGAGTCTCTCCGAACTGAGCTGAAACTCTGCTTCTTGTACAGATTTATGACAGACGACCACAACAGCAGACTGACGTCATTGTCAAATTCATGAAAGGACACTGTGTGTGTGTGTGTGTGTGTGTTTGATATAATAATAATAATAAAAATAATTATATATATTTAATTTGTACTGCAATTTTCATTAATAGTGAAACTCAAAGTACTACAGTATTAATAACATAGAACACACAACATAAAGAAAATGATAAGAGTTAGGATGACAAAAGGTTTTTAGGTTTTCTCTGCTGCACTCAGATGGTTAGGAAGGCTGGTCCACAAGCTTATAACTGGGGCCCCTTGGTGTGGAACTTAATACTGAAGGCCCCATAGTGCAGAGCTTGGTACTGGGGGCCCCATGGTGCAATGCATTGTACAAGGGCCCCAAGGTGCAGAGTTTAGTACTGGGGGCCCCAAGGTGCAGAGCTTAGTACTGGGGGCCCCATGGAGCAGAGCTTAGTGCTGGGGACCCCATGGTGCAACGCATTGTACCAGGGCCCCAAGGTGCAGAGCTTAGTACTGGGGGCCCCAAGGTGCAGAGCTTAGTACTGGGGGCCCCATGGAGCAGAGCTTAGTGCTGGGGGCCCCATGGTGCAGAGCTTAGTACTGGGGATCCCATGGAGCAGAGCTTAGTGCTGGGGGCCCCATGGTGCAGAGCTTAGTACTGGGGGCCCCAAGGTAAGGGTTAGACACGCAGTTCCACAAGGTTCTGTACTTGGACCAATTCTATTCACCTTGTATATGCTTCCTTTAGGTAATATTATTAGGAAACACTCCATAAATTTTCATTGTTATGCAGATGATACCCAATTATATTTATCAATGAAGCCAGATGAAACCAATCAGTTAAATAAACTCCAAGCATGCCTTAAGGACATAAAGACCTGGATGACCTGCAATTTTCTACTATTAAACTCAGATAAAACTGAAGTTATTGTGCTTGGCCCTAAACACCTTAGAAACACATTATCTAATGATATAGCTGCTCTGGATGGCATTACCCTGGCCTCCAGCACCACTGTAAGGAATCTGGGAGTTATCTTTGATCAGGATATGTTCTTTAACTCCCACATGAATCAAATCTCAAGGACCGCCTTTTTTCACTTAAGTAATATTGCAAAAATCAGGCACATCCTGTCCCAGAAAGATGCAGAAAAACTAGTCCACATATTTGTTACTTCTAGGCTGGATTATTGCAATTCCTTATTATCAGGCTGCCCTAACAAGTCTCTAAAGACTCTCCAGCTGGTCCAGAATGCAGCTGCACGTGTACTGACTAAAACTAGAAAAAGAGATCATATTTCTCCCATTTTAGCTTCACTGCATTGGCTTCCTGTAAAATCCAGAATAGAATTTAAAATCCTTCTCCTAACTTACAAAGCCCTTAATGGTCAGGCACCATCATATCTTGAAGAGCTCATAGTACCGTATTATCCCACTAGAACACTGCGCTCCCAGTATGCAACTTACTGGTGGTTCCTACAGTCTTTAAAAGTAGAATGGGAGGCAGAGCCTTCAGCTATCAGGCTCCTCTTCTATGGAACCATCTACCGGATTCAGTCCGGGGTGCAGACACCCTCTCTATGTTTAAGAGTAGGCTTAAAACTTTCCTTTTTGATAAAGCTTATAGTTAGGGCCGACCAGGCTCGCCTTGGATCAGCCCTTAGTTATGCTGCTATAGGCCTAGACTGCCGGGGGACTTCCCATGATGCACTGAGCTCCTCTCTCCTCCTCCTCCTCTCCATCTGTATGCATTCATGTAACATCAATGCATGTCACTAACTTTGCTTCTTCCCCGGAGTTTTTTTTGTGCTTTCTCATCTCGCAGGAAACCCTGGGTTCTGGGCTGAGCCTTCGCAGTCCTTCCCAGTCCTGTTGGCATCCTTCCCTAGCTGTTGCTGTTGCTGCTGCTGTTGTCGTTGTTGTTGTGATTGTTGTTATTCTGCCCCCCCCCCTTCCCTCTTTCTTTCTCTCTCTCAACCCAACCGGTCAAAGCAGATGGCCATCCACCAAGAGCCGGGCTCTGCTTGAGGTTTCTACCCGTTAAAGGGGAGTTTTTCCTTACCGCTGCCGCCAAGTGCTGCTCATGGGGGAATTGTTGGGTCTCTGTAAATTAAAGAGTACGGTCTTGACCTGCTCTATGTGAAAAGCGCCTTGAGATGACTTTTGTTGTGATTTGGTGCTATATGAATAAAAATTGATTGATTGATTGATTGATGTTGCAAATATTTTTATCACTGTATTTTCTCACATGCCAGCCACTCTTCAACCCTGTAATGTATGGATTGAATATGTCCAAAATACGCATCATATGTAAGAGTCTGCTTTTTAAGTTGTGTTGGGAAGGGTAGATCATCCAACAGATTTGTTCATGAGAAATAAATGTATGCTCTTGACTCCTCAGTTGAGTGTGTCAATGAAATTATTTCTACAGTTAACTCATTGTATCAAAAGGTAGGACATTTAATGCAAAAGTTTACAAAATAATTATCAAATGTTCAGTTTAATTTTGGTCTGTCTGATGAATTACAAACAAGTAATGCAGTTTTATTTCCCATCAGTGAAATAAACACACATAATCCAAAATCCTAAATAATGGAAGAATTTATTACAGTCGTGAGATAAAAATGAGATGAAGTCATTTCAGTTTTCTACTGAACATGATTTGTACACTTTTCACAAACTGCTATGGAAAGTAATGAAGTTCATTTATTTGTCCCAAATTTAGGGCAGTTTTGAGATTCTGTTGATTGATTTGAGTTATTACTATTTGTGAAATTTTATACTGTACTTTGGCCTTATAAATGTTTCTGCACTGCTTGTCCTTTTCAGATTATTATAACAACTAGGACTTTGAAGAGTAAGACTTTACACCACAAACACAGCTGTCAAGTCGGATTTAATTTTTATAGCCCAAAATTACTAGATTAGCCCAAATTTTCCTGAGAGGTCTTTACAGTCTTTACAACATACAACTGTTCTATCCTTAGACCTTCAATTAAGATAAGGAAAATCTCACTTTGAAATAACCCTTTTTCTGAAGTTTCCAAGATCAACATACATTTAATTGGTGTCTTTTTTCCAGAGTAGACAGCTGGATCAGTAGAGAAATTATGATATCAAGGAACATGATACAGGTGAAACTGTTTCTGTAAACAGGATACAAATGGAGTGCTGAAATAAATATTGTACGGGTAAAATATGATAAGTTACTTTATATACATACAGCAGGTACAAGCAATAAAAATACACAGGTGTGTTTTTCTCAATGCTGAAATGTTGTTGTCCACAGTGACAGGATCTGCCATGTTTTGCAAATATCGAGCATTTTTGCTCTCACGAGACAGTCGTGTTTCTCTGGAATTGAGACGGGAATGTTTGCCTGCCAAAATATCTGATATTGCAGTCCAATATCAGCTTGTAGTGACTGCATCATTATCAAACAGTTTTATGGTTTTGTTTAGACTCTGGCAGCATTTGGTTAAGGTGAGGGAAAGATCATGGTGTTGGTTTAATACAAAAAACGTCTGCAGTTACTTGAAACATGAGACACAAACACACACAGTCTGTCAATGTCCAACATCCACCTTGACCTCTTAAAATTCTTTAAATGAATTACTGGAACTTTATTTCAATACATCACAATCTACATTATTCATTGGCAGTGAGACACTGTCAGTACTTTTCAAATCTCTAAATGTTTCAATGCAAAGTGTTACAAATGAATGATTTACTGACTCTTTTCTCATCACATCTACATAGTATCTCTATGACCGGCCAACATTTTAGAACAGAACAGATTTCGTATTTTTGACGTTTGCAGTCCATACATGATAGGATTCAGAAGTGGAATGATCAGCAGATAAACCAACACAATGATTCTCAGCACACTGGAAACACTGCTCACATCAAATCTACTCTGAAGTGTTGCAAACAAACATGCAAAAGAAAAGTTAAGGAGGGAAGCGAGGTGAGGTGTGCAGGTACTGACGGCTTTCTGTCTGGTCTGTTTAGAACCAGAAAAACAAACTTTAAGAATTTTCATATAAGAGAAAAGGATTGGAAACAGAGGGACTACGACGGAGAGAAAAGTGTCAAAAAGCCCATAAATGTTATTCACTTTGGTGTCAGAACATGCCAGCTTAACAATAAAGTAGTTATTGCAATACAAACTGTTTATGATGTTTCCACACAATGTCAAACGGATGTTTAAGGATAAAGTAATAAGAAATTTCACAAATGAGTACAACCATATCACAATAATAAAGATGACTGACCTGTTAGACGTCATCCGTGTGTTATATTGTAGAGGACAACAGATAGCGAGGTATCTGTCATAAGACATGATGGCTAAATTACTAAACTGTATATTTGCATACGTATACAAACAGAAAATCTGCAGGAAGCAGAGAGAAGCAGAAACAGTGTGAATATCAGAGAGGATCTGAACCAGAAGGAATGGGAAGAACCCTGTACTACCATACAGTTCATTTATAAACAGGCTGCACAGAAAAAGGTACATAGGTTCATGTAAGCTTCTGTTCATACAGATAACCACAGTGAGTGATGTGTTGGCAGTAATGATAACAACGTATAACATCGCAGTCAACATGAAACAGAAATATGTCAAACCTCCAACATGCATATAAGCTCCAAGAATGAAATAAGATAACGTTGAATTCACCATAATTTTTTTCGGAGACAAAACATCGAGTTTGCTTCTAATTATTGACCCCAAAATAAATCAAGTGTAAAGATAAAAAACTGAAACGCAAGTATGCTCAACTGACCATCTCCCTGCCCTCACTAAGTTAAACATTTGCACTGTATTACAGACTGCCTTACTCACTTTTGTCAGCTGCAGTAACATCTACTGCTTTTTATACTTTTTCAGATGAATTCAACTGGCCAGCCCCACCTTAATATGTGGGCAGATACCAGTTTATTGATTGACACTCTGTCAGTTTAAAGGTGCAAAAAAAATTCCCCCTCTCAACCCCTCCCATGGGGGGGTGGTGGTGTGTTTTCCTCAAGCTCGGGTCCTCTACCAGAGTTCTGGGAGTTTGAGGGTTCTGCGCAGTATCTTAGCTGTTCCTAGGACTGCGCTTCTCTGGACAGAGACCTCAGATGTACCAGGAATCTGCTGGAGCCACTCTCCCAGTTTGTGGGTCACAGCTCACCAGTCCTCGGCCTCCCTCATTCCACTTAGTGTACAGTCTCAGGGTGCTGGACTTGGGATGAAACCCTCCCTGCATTGTGAGGAGCTTTCTTGTCTGGATATCAGTGGCCTCTATCTCCTCCTTTGGCCAGCTTATTATACCAGCGGGGTGTCTGATGACTGGCAGGGCGTACGTGTTGATGGCCCGTATCTTGTTCTTCCCACTCAGCCGACTTTTCAGGACCTGCCTTACTCTGTGTAGGTATTTGAGGAGGCTGCAAGGAAGTCAGCCACAGCGAAAGTTCCCATTTGCCTGCGGGATCCCAAGGTATTTGTAGCTGTCCTGAACATCTGCAATGCTGCCTTCTGGTAGTTCAACCCCTCGGTTCTGATCATCTTCCCTCTCTTCGATACCATCTGACCACACTTATCTAGTCCGAATGACATTCTGCTTGTTGCTGTAGATCCTGGTGATGTGGAGTCGATGTCTCGCTCATTCCTGGCATACAGCTTGATGTGACTGATGGTTGTTCCACTTCAGAACCGGTATCCGTAGCCACTGTTTGAGATGATCTGGCCGAGGGGGTTCAGGCCTATGCAAAACAGCAGCGGGGATAGTGCATCACCTTGGTATATGCCGCACTTGATGGTAACTTGTGCAATTGGCTTTGAGTTGGCCTCCAGAGTTGTTTTCCACAGCCCCACTGAGTTCTTGATGAAGGCTCTTAATGGCTCTTTCCAAGCATTCCAGTATCCATGTGTGTGGCACTGAGTCATGAGCTGTCTTGTAGTCAAGACCTGTAGTCAAGACCAACCTGTGCACAGGCATCCAGGCATCCAGGTCTGGCAGACCAGGCCTCCCTGGTCTTGCAGTCTTGGGTGACTGCTCTATCGACCAGTAGCTGGTGCTTAGCTCCCCTGGTATTGCTACCAATTCCTTTCTGGGCCCTGCTCATGTATTGGGCCATGTGCCTATTCATCTTAGCTGCTATGATGCCTGACAGGAGCTTCCATGTTGTACAGAGGCAGGTTATTGGCCAGTAGTTGGATGGGATCGTGCCCTTCTGGGGGTCCTTCATGATCAGGACTGTCCACCTGTGGGTTAACCACTCTGGGTGGGTCCCATCCATCAGCAGTTGGTTCATTTGTGCTGCCAGGCGTTCATGGAGTGCAGTTAGTTTCTTTAGCCAGTAGGTGTGGATCATGTCCGAGCCCGGTGCTGTCCAGCCATTGTAATGGTTACTGGATCTTGTTCTGGGAGATTGCTGTGGTCTGCTCTTAGGTCCACTAGCCACTGAGCATTGGTGTTATGTGATGCCTCCTTCCAGTATTGTTCAGTCTCAGCGCTGGAAGGATCTGTTTTCATGTTATTGACTGTTGTCATGTTATCCTATTTTTTCTCCTGGCTTCTGCTTCTCCTGTGTATCTCTT
Source organism: Thunnus albacares (assembly GCF_914725855.1). Taxonomy (NCBI): domain Eukaryota; kingdom Metazoa; phylum Chordata; class Actinopteri; order Scombriformes; family Scombridae; genus Thunnus; species Thunnus albacares. The sequence goes on from NC_058111.1 coordinate 860,359, forward strand.
CAGGCAGGTAGCTTGGCAATCTCCAGTGCGTCACATATTGACAGTTTGTTGTACTTCCCAGGTATCACTTTTGTCCCCACATCTTTCTGTAGCTCTGAGAGTTGACTAACTTCTCTCTGTGTCGCCTTGATCTTGGCCTCCAGCCTCCTTCTCCATGGGGGGTAATGCTCTTTGTGGTTTATGGTGTTAGCCGAGCATCTCTAGGATCATTGTTGCTGTGGTGTATATCAGCTGATTGGTCTCAGTTATGGTCCCAGTTATGGTCTCTACATATGGGATGTAGGGAGAGTAGTAGGGATAGTACGTAGTGCTGTATTCATGTCCTCTAGCAGACTTTCAGAGGGTACTTTGTCACTTAGCCTTGGTAATCGGCTACAAGGGTACCGGGTGTCCAGCTTAGTCATGATAGTCATTCTTAGGTCAGTCGCCCTTGTGTTAAGGGCTTGTTGGGGCTTGGTACCCAATCTCGGAGTGTGGGGAGGATGATGATATCTCCCCTCTGACCTGTCGTCCTGGCTCCCCCTGCCGTAGCATGTTCATTGTACCTCATCAATCTCTAGTTGTGATAGCAGTTGCTGTTTGCGGATGTTGGAACACTGAGCTAGTAATTGTTTCTTTGTCAGCTTAGATGTTGGGTTTCAAAGCATCCATATATCCCACAACCTCTGCATGTAGCCCCTTTCATCGGGTTACTTGTATAGTAGCACATATTTTAATTTCACATTAAAAAATGATATAGTTTTTGTAAATGTAAATAGTTTCACCACCAAAATACATGTAAAGGGATATTTAAGTATTTGTGGATCCACACACATTGTGACTTCCCTCCTAACTCTTTTTGGATTTTTGTCCAATACGTACTGAAGCAGATCTGTGGAAAAAATTCACAACTGTGAGGTGCAGTTGCGAGCTACACCAGCAGGTGGCGACATTCCCTCACATGAGCAGACAGAACAACAGTCTGTGCCCGAAATCTGCATTCTCTCTAATGGCCAGCAGGGGCGACTCCAGTGGTTGCAAAAAGAAGTCCAATTGTATAGAAATCTATAAGAAAATGACCCTACTTCTCACTTGATTAATTACGTCAGTAAATACTTTCCTAATGAGTTTATAGTCTCAATCACTGGTTTCAAGTCTTCTTCACTACACTATGATTTTCAATTTGTAAATTATGGTCTTGTTAAAAGTAAAATAGATGATAAAGCAGCATATGCTTTAGGGTGTGGCTACCTTGTGATTGACAAGTCACCACCACAGCAACAACATTGATTTCGTAACGTAACCATGGCATAACCCCAGATTCACAGAGTTTAGGCGTAGCTGCCGATATTTCATAGTGTGTTTTCAGTTTTAAGTTTATTGTAACATATTGGTTGCCTAAAAAAGTCTTGTTCAGCATTTGGTTGTTCTAAAAGACCCTCTAAGATCAGTTGATCTTAGAGTCAGATCAGTTTTTTTTGTTTTTCAGTTTTTCTGTTAAGTACATTTTGTTTTAATGGTTTTAAGCCTGTTTTTTGGTAGCAAAAATTAGCATTAGCATTATCACAGTTAACCATAGACTGTAAAGTGCTAACCAAACTAGCAGCTAGTGCTAGGGTCAGCTCCAGTACACATTTATTTATGATTAATATATGTTACAACATACATACTTTGATGTAAAATGATCAAAGTGTTCTTAAAACTAATGCACTTTTTGTTCACTATTTGGTATTAACATATAATACACTTATAATTAATGCATTAAATTGCAACTAAAATACTAGTCCATATTGAATCACTTTTCATAAGTACAAATAAACACTACTTGATTAAAATTAACTTTAAGTTTATTCAAACAATGTACTTAAAAGTGTGCCACAATAAATTCAAAATGCACTAGTATTGTATTTATTTACATGATACTTAGTAAAATAGATATTTATACACATTAGTGTTGTCTGTCAGTAGTATTTAAAGATAGCTTTGTAAAAGTGTATAAAGTACTTTTCACATATATTACATAAAGCCCACTTCAGGATACTGCATTCCAGTGTACTAACAGCATATTTTTATGTAAAATGATTAAAGTGTGCTTAAAGGTATTATACTTGTACATTTTTTGGTATTAAAAAGTAGTACACTTTTTAATGAATACATGAAAGTATAACTATAAAGGCACCACATCTTAATGTACTTATTATAAGAGTATTCAAATACAGCTGGGTTAAAGTACACTTTAACACAGTACATTAAAACACAAAATAAATACACTTTTTTAAATCTAAATTCAATGCATCAATAATGTGCTTTAAATGCGCTTATTGCTATTCTTTTACATTTTAAGTACACTTAAGTGTATTTGGCAGCCAGGTGGGTGTGTGCAAGATACAAGCACAAACACAGCTTTTTTATTGTATTATTTGTTTTTTTATTGTTGAAGCCAGGCTTCTGTCCCTCTCCTTGTTGTCTCCTCTTGTATGAATGTGGATGCTTGGTAGACTCTTGTTTAAGCGTCTTCCAGTACAGACTGTAGTACTGTCAGCTCATGTGAGGGAATGTCGCCACCTGCTGGTTTAGCTAATAACTGCACCTTACAGTTGTGGATTTTTGCTACAGCTCTGCTGTGGTACGAATTGGACAAAAATCCACAAACAAATAGGAGGGAAGTCACAAATGTCACATTGCCCACAAACAGACAGGGAGCAATCCACAAATATGAAAAACCTGTTACTCGAATTAAGATTTGAGATACCAAATATATCAACTGATAATATATGATGCATCATCATAGATTAAATCAAAAGCTCCTATATCACAAATTCAAGAGGCCCTACAATCTGATTTCAATACCCCACAAACTTGGTTGTCAGCTAACAAACTCAGTGCATCAGAAATCCATTCAGTGCTTCTTGGTGTGAGACAGAACCTCTACTTCAAATCCAACTCTTTGGTTTTTAACTTGTAATGATGGTAGATTTCTTCAGAAAGTAGAAAACATTTAATATCTAGATGTTTGGATTGACTCTGAACTTACCTTTAAACCACACACTGATCATGTCATGAAAAAGTAAATTTTGGTGTTGGTGTTCTGTATAGTTCCAGACATTGCTTTACATTTAATGTTAGAAAGAGACTTGTTTCACAACTTATATTACCAATAATGGACTACACTGACATTGTTTATCATAATGCTTCTAAAACTGATCTCATCCCCTCTGTATTATATATAACAGACACTGCATATTTGTACTGGGTTGTTCTTTTTTACACACCATTGCACAGTGTTAGACACCCTCAGATCTTGATATAAGACATCAATTTCACTGGTACCAATTTATTTTTAAATGCATTAACTCTAAATATCTTTATTGTCTAAAACAGTTTTTTGTTCCTTATATGTCAAATTATTCACTAAGACGTTCTGATCAGATCCTCTTTGTAGTCCCTTAGCTTTTATGTTTCAGGCTCCTTCCGATTGGCATAAGTTATCTGCAAATATCTGCTCTCTGTCATCATTTTGTTTATCTAAAAATGATCTAAAAATCTAAACAGATTACCTATGTTTCTTTATCTATAGACTGGTTAGTTTTTTTCCCCTTGAGGTTGTAACACTTTTTTTCTCTTTGTCATTCAGTTTGTTGTTTGTTGTTTGTCTGTTATTCGTTGTGTTATATATCAGTGTCTTGTACCATTTTCCATTTGTTTTGAGTGTTTGTTTGGGACCCCCTTAAAAATGAGATGATTCATCTCACGGTGTTTATCCTGATTTAAAATAAATTATAGTGTTGCTGTTAATTTCATCATTCACTCAAAAATGAAATGCAACAAGTCAAACTGTTGACAAACTTCAGTATCTGTCAGTATCTGAGGAGTCTGAGGGGAGGTCATTATGGTCCTCAGCCCTCTTTGGACCAGTGAAACCAGTGCTGAGGTCTGCTCAGGCTGATTGGTCTCACTGGTTCACAGCTCTGACTGTAATTTGCTTCAAAGGGAATTAGTGGAAACTGTGGCTAATGTGAAGCTGCCTCACGGACAAACATGTTGACATGATGAAATGACCTTTGACCTGAGGGACTTGGTACAGTGATCTAACTTTCCCCAACACCAGCAGCCTCTGAGGGGTTTACATCAACTTCATCTGAGAATAAACTCAGTCTGTGTAGAAGTTTTCATGAGTGTCGTTTAAGATGTTTTGTTATGAAGTGAAGGACTTGACTGTAAGTAAAATCAAATCAAAGTCAGAGGGACCCGGAAACAGGCAGGTTTACTGTTCCTAACTCTACGACATTTTATTACGAAAAGAGATGATCAAACCTACACTGCAGTTCCATATTAAACATGAACTCCATTAGGATATACTATATTATAATGTATAAACACGTTGACATAATTTCACTTCTACCACTGTGATGAGTGTTGCTTTCTTAATCATACAACCTGAACAGTTTATTAAACAACCACTTGGTATTCCTTAAAGACCACTTTGACTTCCTCCAGCATCTCTTGAGTCTCTTTTTTAACTTCTTAAGCCTCTTTAGTTCCACCAGGAACCTTTGCAAGTACAACCATATCAGGAAGGACCACTAGAACCCCTTCAAAGACTGCAAGCAGCACATCATGGACTCATGTAGAACCTTTTGCTGTCATGACCCATGTATTCTCCACACCACAAGCATCACTTCCATTACATCCATTACAACTGGAACCTTTTTAAAAACCCCATAAATAATTCTTAGAATCTTCTTTGCATCAACCCCGAGAACCTTCTCATGTTCTGTCAAAGGACTTTTAGGACCTCCTCAAAGGCCTCTACAACCGTTTCAAGAACTCCTGAAACCTCCTTAAAGACTCTGAACCAAAGCCTGATATATCTTAATCAACAAATCCTCCAAATTTTTACACAGTTGTCCATGTTACCTCAGCAGATAGACTCTATAGTATTGGCTTATCTGGGCATGCTGTGAGTTGATTTTCATATTACTTGTCAGCAAGAACATAATGTGTCCAGTTTGCTGGTTCTTCCTCTTCCTTCCTCCCTGTATCAAAGGGCGTGCCTCAGGGGTCCATACTGGGACCACTGCTGTTCTCCATATATGTAAATCATTGTTGTGGTAATTTATCAAATGCTGCATTCCATTTTTATGCAGATGGTACATTTATTTATTGCTCATCTCCTTCAGTGGGACAAACCCTTGAATTCCTGCAGTCTGCCTTTGATGTTGTTCAGTCCCATTTAACACAACTTAAGTTGGTGTTAAATGCAGACAAATACAAATTCATGCTATTTTTAAATGGCAAATAGTTGCCATCTAATCTTCCAAAGATCTCAACTGCCCAAGCAGTCGAAATTGAAATGGTCACAACTTATAAGTATTTAGGTAATATTATTGATCAGAACTTGTCATTCAAATCACACATTTAACACCTTGTTTCCAAGCTAAATCTTAAATTAAGTTTCCTGTTTCTGGGGCAAACTGTGTCTTGATGGCTGATCAGCTGGTGACAGGGCCTGGTAGTCAGAATGGACTTCCAGGAGTCCACACAGAGATGGCAGTGGACTCACTGATGGATGGAACAGTGATGAATTCACATGATGGCATTCTCAGCCTGTACTTCCTTCATTATTTTTGGATAGTGAACTTATTTTGTTAAATAAAATGCACATCTGTAGGCATAGAATGAGTCTATAAAGCAGCTCATATTTGGTCCATTGTCACTCAGATTATACAAGTTACATACTTTCCTCACCTTTCAGAAACAGCACATTCCATATTCCTCTATATGATAATGATAAAAGCTACAAGTAATCAAGCAGTCAACATTTCCTACCGACTACATGTTTTCTTTAAGTTCATTACCAGAACATTATTTCAGTTCACTACCTTCCACACTAGCCAGATTCACATCTCTTTTTTTTAATTAATTGAACATTTTAAGACAATATATTGTGAAATATTTACTGATTCTTTTGTTAACACACCTACATAATATCTCTATGGCAAGCCCACATTTTAGAACAGAACAGGTGTTTACATGTATTTCGTATTTTTGACATTTGCAGTCCATACATGATAGGATTCAGAAGTGGTTGTATGATCAGAAAATACAGCGACAGAATGATTCTCAGCACACTGGAAACACTGCTCATATCAAATCTACTCTGAAGTATTTCAAACAAACATCCAAAAGAAAAGTTAAGGAGGGAAGCAAGGTGAGGTGTGCAGGTACTGACGGCTTTCTGTCTGGTCTGTTCAGAACCAGAAAAACAAACTTTAAGAATTTTCATATAAGAGAAAAGGATTGGAAACAGAGGGACTATGATGGTAAGAACAACACCAAAAAGTCCATAAATGTTATTCACTTTGGTTTCAGAACACGCCAGTTTAACAACTAGGTAGTTATTGCAATACAAACTGTTTATGATGTTTCCACAAAGTGGCAAACGGATGTTTAAGGATAAAGTAATAAGAAATTTCACAAACGAGTACAACCATATCACAGTAATAAAGATTAATGCCTTGTTAGACGTCATACGTGTGTTATATTGTAGAGGACAACAGATAGCAAGATATCTGTCATAAGACATGATGGCTAAGTTGAAAAATTCCACACTTGCATACGTATACAAACAGAAAATTTGCAGGAAACAAAAAGAAGTAGAAACAGTGTGAATGTCAGAGAGGATCTGAACCAGAAGGAATGGAAACAACCCTGTACTACCATACAGTTCATTTACAAACAAGCTGCACAGAAAAAGGTACATAGGTTCATGTAAGCTTCTGTTCATACAGATAACCACAATGAGTGATGTGTTGGCAGTAATGATAACAGTGTATAACATCACAGTTAACATGAAGTACAAATATCTTAAAGTTCCAATGTGTATATACGTGCTGAAAATGAAGTAAGATAAAGTTGAATTTACCGTCATTCTTGTTTTAGGCGACAAACTAGTTTGCAATTCATAATAAAGTGTGATTCTCATTCTGTAACACAAAACGAATAATTTGTTTTGTTCAAAGACATTGTTCTGAAAATCACTGACATTATTTTCATATTTGCCGAGCTTCACACTGACAACAATGCTTCACTTTTAAAAATTTCAAACATGTACGTTAAATAAATTCACAAGCAGCATGAACTCACAATCAAGTTAGTCTGCACCTTCACTGAATGTACAGATTTCTTAAATGACACCTTAATATTATTATTACAATTATTACACACAGTTTACCACATGTGACCTTGTGTTGCAGACTGCTGCAGTAACTAACGTGAGACTGCTGCTTTATGTGTCTTCATGACAGGAGAATCTCAACAGACCATTCCCACCTCATTCATGTCAAGTCCAGCAGGGAATCAACGCTCCCACAGTTCTGTCTGCACACTCTCCAAAGTTAAGAAAATTTGTAATTTTTTTGTGGATGACAGTTAAAGTCATTTCAAAGAGTTACAAAAGGATTGATACATGGATGAATAAATAGAAATGGAAATAATTTCTTTAGAATAATTGAGTGTTTTTCCGTCTAGTAATAAATACATTTAAATGATATGGTTGATGTTGAAACACTGAAAGACGTTACAGTGGCAGTTAAAGTTGAAGTGCTGGAAGGAGTTTATGTTTCAGTTGTGAAAGTATCAGCTGAAGTTAAATTGCACGTGCAAGTGTAGTCACAAAAATGAAGTGCAATAACAGTTGAGATATAACATTTAAGAGTAGGTCTAAAACTTTCCTTTTTGATAAAGCTTATAGTAAGGGCCGACCAGGCTCGCCTTTGACCAGCCTTTAATTATGCTGCTATAGGCCTAGACTGCCGGGGGACTTCCTATGATGCACTGAGCTCCTCTCTCCTCTTCCTCCTCTCCTTCTGTATGTATTCATTTACCATTACTGCATGTTAGTAACTTGACTTCTTCCCTGAAGTTCTTGGTGCTTTCTCATCCGCAGGAAACCCCATGGACTGTGCTGACTGGGTTGTCCTTCTCCTGCTGTTACTGCTGTTTGTTGTTGCTAGTCATGTATCTATTGTTATTGTTGTTGTTGTTGTTGTTGGTGGTGGTGTTGTAGTTGTTCTGCTTCAATTTGTAGCTCTTCCTCATCCTCAGGCTTCATCTCCTGTGGTGTCCCCCAAGGTTCTATACTTGGTCCAATCCTGCTCTCCATCTATATGCTTCCATTAGGTCATATTATTCAAAAACACAACCTTTCTTTTCATTGTTATGCAGATGACACACAGATCTACGTCCCCTAGAACCAAATAACTGCAACAAACTCATTGACCTGAATAACAGTCATCAACACATTAAATCCTGGATGGCTGCAAACTTTCTCCAACTCAATGAGAATAAATCTAAAATTTTATTATTTGGATCACAACAATTAACTGACATTATTTCTTGGAGTCATATTTGACTCAGCACTCGAGTTTGACAAATAAATCAATCAGGTTGTTCTGTACCACTGATCTGGAGAAAGTCATCCATGCCTTCATATCGTCCCGCCTTGATTGCTGTAACTCTTTGTATTTTGGTATCACTCAGTCTTCTTTATCCCGTCTCCAGTTAATTCAGAATGAAAGAGTTTCAACAAGGTCAAAAAAAGGGACCACATCACCCCCATCTTCGCTTCCCTGCACTGGTTAAGTATAGAATTGACTTCAAAATTGTGCTGTGTGCTTACAAAGGGTTAAATGGTCTTGTACCTTCTTATATAATAGAACTCCCATCCCTATATCACACTTCCAGAGGCCTGAGATCTTCTGACCAAAGATGTCTGTCTGTCCAGAGATCCAGGACTAGAGCAGAGCTGTGCCAAACTTAACCAACTCAAGTATTTCCGCTGAAGTCTTTGTATGTCTGTGTTGTCTCTGTGTGCCTTGTGTGACCATGTGCCTTGTTATTAGGATTAATATTACTATTATTGTTATTTTCTTCATTCTGTTTTTATTTTTACTTTTCTCTTTGCCTATATTGTGTTTTGGTCTTCTTTCTTTTGTTTTTGCTTTCCTCTGTGTGCTGTAAAGTACTTTGGATCAACTGTGTTGTTTGTAAAGTGCTTTATAAATAAAGTTGAGTTGAGTTGAGATAGAGAGTGGCGGGTCTCTGGAGCTCTACCAAGAACAGGCTGTTTTGTGTCTGCTCAATGACCCTCTCCTCTGATTGGCTGAATGTTTTCTGAGTGGCCAACCACAGATAATGGATTTTAGCCTAACCAACCTGTAATTATGTAAAACCAGGCTTCTGGATAAAACTCACTGCAATGGCTACTGAGAATAATGTTATTCAACCTTTGGATGGCTGTGCAATGACAAATTTGCTTCCTGACATCCAATAACTGTGAGCTCCGTCCAAGTAAAGGGTCACTGTTCGTCAGCCTTCTTATTGATTCTACAGTCTCTGAACTCTTCTGGAGGGATGATCATCATTCTTCATAAAGATATTCCCTTATGTGATGTTGTGATGATGGTGGTGGAGAGCGCTGTCTAAGTCCTAAATCTCTCATAGGTGTTCAGCTGGGTTGAGATCTGGTGACTGTGAAGGTCATAACATATGATTCACATCATTTAATGCTCATCAAACCATTCAGTGACCCCTCGTGTCCTGTGAATGGGGGCATTGTCATCCTGGAAGAGACCACTCCCATCAGGATAGAAATGTTTCATCATAGGATAAAGCTGATCACTCACAACTACTTTGTATTGATTAGCAGTGACCCTTCCCTCTAAGGGGACAAGTGGACCCAAATCACGCCAGCAAAATGCCCCCCACAGCATAACAGAGCCCCCAGACCCCCTCACTGTAGGGGTCCAACATTCAGACCTGGACTGGTTTTTCCTTTCATTCGTCACCCGTCTATAGCTGTAAGCTAGTAGCACTGAACATCACTTTGCCCCAGAGAAGGTCTTTTTAATCTGATATCTGTGCTGGATGCACTGCTGTCAGGTCACATGACCTCCTCAAACATGTGAGAAATGTACAACAGGCTGTGTGAACCAATCAGGACCCAGACTTTTGACTTGTGCTTAGTATAGCAGTAGAAGCACCAGGAAGCTGGAGCGCTGTGGCAGCTGAAAGGTTACAGAGCTTGGTTCAACTCCGCCTGGGGACCCTTGTTGCATGTCATATATCAACTGATAAAATATTATAGATTAAACTACTCAGCAGTACATGTGGTTGTTAAAATCATAATGTTAAAACTAACACTATACTGTTGCTGTTAATTTCATCATTCACTCAAAAATGAAATGCAACAAGTCAAACTGTTGACAAACTTCAGTATCTGTCCATCCTGAGGAGTCTGAAGGGAGGTCATTATGGTCCTCAGCCCTCTGTGGACCAGTGAAACCAGTGCTGAGGTCTGCCCAGGCTGATTGGTCTCACTGGTTCACAGCTCTGACTGTAATTTGCTTCAAAGGGAATTAGTGGAAACTGTGGCTAATGTGAAGCTGCCTCACGGACAAACATGTTGACATGATGAAATGACCTTTGACCTGAGGGATTTGGTACAGTGATCTAACTTTCCCCAACACCAGCAGCCTCTGAGGGGTTTACATCAACTTCATCTGAGAATAAACTCAGTCTGTGTAGAAGTTTTCATGAGTGTCGTTTTAGATGTTTTGTTATGAATTGAAGGACTTGACTGTAAGTAAAATCAAATCAAAGTCAGAGGGACCCGGAAACAGGCAGGTTTACTGTTCCTAACTCTACGACATTTTATTACGAAAAGAGATGATCAAACCTACACTGCAGTTCCATATTAAACATGAACTCCATTAGGATATACTATATTATAATGTATAAACACGTTGACATAATTTCACTTCTACCACTGTGATGAGTGTTGCTTTCTTAATCATACAACCTGAACAGTTTATTAAACAACCACTTGGTATTCCTTAAAGACCACTTTGACTTCCTCCAGCATCTCTGAGTCTCTTTTTTAACTTCTTAAGTCTCTTTAGTTTTACCTGGAACCTTTGCAAGTACAACCATATCAGGAAGGACCACTAGAACCCCTTCAAAGACTGCAAGGAACACATCATGGACCCATGTAGAACCTTTTGTTGTCAAGACCCATGTATTCTCCACACCACAAGCATCACTTCCATTACATCCATTACAACTGGAACTTTTTTCAGGACCCCATAAATAATTCTTAGAATCTTCTTTGCATCAACCCCGAGAACCTTCTCATGTTCTGTCAAAGGACTTTTAGGACCTCCTCAAAGGCCTCTACAACCTTTTCAAAAACTCCTGAAACCTCCTTAAAGACTCTGAACCAAAGCCTGATATATCTTAATCAACAAATCCTCCAAATTTTTACACAGTTGTCCATGTCACCTCGGCAGATAGACTTTATAGTATTGGCTTATCTGGGCATGCTGTAAGTTGATTTTCAAATCACTTGTCAGCAAGAACATAATGTGTCCAGTTTGCTGGTTCTTCCTCTTCCTTCCTCCCTGTATCAAAGGGCGTGCCTCAGGGGTCCATACTGGGACCACTGCTGTTCTCCATATATGTAAATAATCGTTGTGGTAATTTATCAAATGCTGCATTCCATTTTTATGCAGATGGTACATTTATTTATTGCTCATCTCCTTCAGTGGGACAAACCCTTGAATTCCTGTAGTCTGCCTTTGATGTTGTTCAGTCCCATTTAACACAACCTAAGTTGGTGTTAAATGCAGACAAATCCAAATTCATGCTATTTTTAAATGGCAAATAGTCGCCATCTAATCTTCCAAAGATCTCAACTGCCCAAGCAGTCGAAATTGAAATGGTCACAACTTATAAGTATTTAGGTAATATTATTGATCAGAACTTGTCATTCAAATCACACATTTAACACCTTGTTTCCAAGCTAAAACTTGAGGTAAGTTTCCTGTTTCTCCCTCCAGACAAGGAAACACTTGATTTCGGCAACTTTTTTACCTTTACTGGATTATGGCAATCTGCTCTATATGAATGAACCTGAGCAGTGCCTAAAGAAGTTGGATACTGTATACTGCTTTACGTTTTATTACTGCCTATCTTGTACACCACTGTACTTTGTATGCTGCTGCCAAGTGTCCATCTCTGTATCACAGACTTTCAAATTGGTTGGCTTTTATATATAAATCTCTCCTTGGGCTGGTTCTTCCCTATCAGTGTACATACATGTGTAAAAACCAAAGATCAGTATAGCTGCACTCTCACAATATTCTACAGATGTTGGTCCCCAGAGTTAGAAAAGGATCATGTAAAAAAGCCTTTAAATATGCTGCCACTTCTTCCTGGAATAATGTACAGAAGGGCCTGAAATTGTCAGAACTGATTATTGTTGGGGAATTTAAGTCAATTTTAAATGATTGAGGAAATACTACTCAATGTGAGTCACTTACACTGAAATCGTTTTTGAAAATTTCAATTTGTGAGTGACTCTAAGTTCTTACACCCAAAAAAGACTCATGAACCAGCAAAAACTACAAGTCCACTGATGCAGTTTGTACACAGCGTAATCACATTAGCTGCTCTCCACCCAGTTCCATGATCATACATTTATACATCATGCAGCAGGAATATTATGAGCCTAAACATAGCTATAAGTATAACAACCAAAGGAAAACACAGTGCCTATAAGTCTTTGTTTAGAACAGAAATGGCTGTAAATGCCTGGTATAATTTCCGGTTAACTTTATATAACCTTGTGGCAGATTTCTTAGGGGAAAATGATGAGAAATCAACACTGAATGATGTAATATTGAACATGTTGGCAGCTATGACAGACAAAAGTAGCCTCAATATCGACTGCAGCAAGGAGGACACGAATCTGTCCTCTCTGGCAACGCTTACACCAAGGTTATACTGCATATCCCTCACGTACAAGCTCATTATTAATTTAATATCTAATACTAACCATTTTAGTTTATGGAGATGGGTTTCAGTGCTTTATGGTCTCATAGTAGGCACTAAGGATAACCTATTGACTCGATTCTGGGCAAACAAACATGTTACAGAATCGGTTCAATGACAGCGTCACCAAAAATCTTATAATAAATCAGCAGAACTCCAGAAAAAAATTAACTGTTCTTGAACGCAGTTCTTTTGTCCTCACGGACATGGAATTTAGCAAACACACTGATAACTGAGAGTGTTTATAAGACCACATCTGGTATTACATTTCAGTCAAAGGCACATAAATGGATGCACTATCTATAGCAAATGGTTACTAGCATGCTTTCAGTGCTCTTCCTACACAAACACAGTGCTCCATACCTGCAATGTTAATTGACTTACAAGAGGAGTCAGCACTTTATTTGATGTGTTTCAGCAGGGGTTGCAACTATTAGTACTACCACTACTGATGATGTAACAACAGTCTTTCTATAGCTGATAAAAGAAGAAAAAAGGCAGCAATACTTAGGGAAGTCTTTTATTTTCTAGAGTAAGATTAGAGACTTCTCTTTTAAACAGGGAGGCATTCACTAAGAGATGAAATTTAAGAAATCTACTTTGTGACTGAAAGAATCAAACCAACTGTAATTTAGAAATGTATTTTTGAAACATGTTATGTTCTTGTTTACATATAATAAACAGTATTATTTTTGTCAAAGAATCCATCTTTTCAAAATGTTCATGTTATTGAGAGTATAAAAGTATATCAGATAACTTTTAACATTAGTAGCTTACATTTTACTGAAGACAAGACTTTTACATAATGTACGTATTTTAGACATTTTCAATCCATACAGTACAGGGTTGAAGAGCGGTTGGCAAGTGAGGAAGTATAATGATAAAACAATGCGCAACATATTGGGTACACTGCTCATATCAAATCTGCTCTGCATTATTTCAAAGAAACAACCACAAGAGAAGTTGAGCAGGGAAATAAGGTGAGGTGTGCAGGTACTGACAGCTTTCTGTCTGGTCTGTTTAGAACCATAAAAACAGACTTTAAGAATCCTTATGTATGTGTAAAGAATTAAAGTTACAACACCAACAATTAGGAAAATTGTGTAAATAATTCCATAAATGTTATTGGCGGTGGTGTCATAGCATGCCAGTTTGACCACAGAGTAGTTGTCACAGTACACTTTGTTGATGATGTTTCCACACAGCTGTAAAGGAGCACTCAAAGATATCATGACAGCAACTTCAATAAATGGGAATAACCATGTTATAGCAATAAGCATGGCAACCTTTTTAGACGTCATACGTGTGTTATATTGCAGAGGAAAACAGATAGCAAGGTATCTGTCATAAGACATGATGGCTAAGTTACAAAACTGCACATTTGCATAAGAATACACAAAGAAAATCTGCAGGAAGCAGAAAGAAGCAGAAACAGTGTGAATGTCAGAGAGGATCTGAACCAGAAGGAATGGAAACAACCCTGTACTACCATACAGTTCATTTACAAACAGGCTGCACAGAAAAAGGTACATAGGTTCATGTAAGCTTCTGTTCATACAGATAACCACAATGAGCAAAACATTGGCACAAACAGTTAAAATATACAAAGAAATGAGAATCACAAAAAATAAATATTTTAAGTGACCGCTGTCAATGTAGGCATTTAATGTGAAGTATGAAAATTGAGTCGAGTTTATCATGATCCTCCGCTTGGCTTGCAGAACAATCATAACACTTTTTGTGAGGTTAACTAAATGCACCAATCATGTTACATTTCATAAAATATTTCACTAATCTAAACTAAGCAACACATAGCTGAAAAATAAACATATAAGCAATATTCAATTTTCTTCCTTTGTAGAAATTCGTTTTAAAGAAGGAGCAATTATGACAAATGAATTAGACTCACCACTCTCTTATGTTAAAGTCAATATAATGCTCACATGAGAAACTAAACAACTCAGTTCATGACATTGTGTAAGTCAGACTGTGCATCTTAACTGAGCTGAAACTCTGCTTCTGCCTCTTTATAACCTCTCAAACAAAAGACGCCCACAGCAGCAGACTGACCTCATTATCATAGGAACCACTGGTTGATACTGAGTTCTAACTGATGTCATGAAAAAAACACATTTTCGAAGAATACTCAGATTGTAATTTTGAGAGGACAGCTCAATAAAAAAGGGGTAAACTTGCTTTATTGACTTTGTTGCCACATGACCTATTGGTATTGGGGAATATGAATTTAATATACAATCGTATGTTTTATGACAAAGAAGATGAACGTTAGTTAGACTTGAGTTTTTCTGTTCCAGTCGTTGTCCAGCTTTGGGCATCACCTGAAAAATGGGTAAAGGGTATGGAGGACCACAAGTGTCAGAGACTTTATTGCCATTTGAACAGGCATAGGCTAAATGCACATTGGAATTCTTGCACGGTTCACTCAGTCAAGTAAAGAAAAGAAAAAAAAACAATTTTACAATTAATTTTTCAAAAATTAAGTTAAAGAGAGAGAGAGAGAAAATGAAAAGAGAGTAGCAGGGTATGACAGATATTACATTATTTACAACAGTTATTTGCAGAACTCCAACAATTATTCACAGGGAGGAATTGCACATTAAGAAAAAACATATTACACCTGTGTAGCGGCATGTTATACTAGGATATAAATAAGGGTTTTGGATAAGTGTTTTTGTGCCATTGTAGTAATTCATAGTCCAGGGAGTGAGTGTGTGTGTGTGTGTGCCAGGACAGTAAAGTTGTACTATACATATATATCCCATCAATCTACACTCATAACCCCATAATGGCAAAGCAAAAACAAATTAAAAAGAAAAAAACTGAAATATCACATTGACATAATTCAATTCAATTCAATTTTATTTATATCCCAATTGAGGTTTTCTCAGGGCTCTTCTCACATAGAGCAGGTCTAGACCGTACTCTTTAATTTACAGAGACCCAACATTCCTCCATGAGCAGCACTTGGTGACAGCGGTAAGGAAAAACTCCCCTTTAATGGGAAGAAACCTCAAGCAGAACCGGACTCTAGGTGGACATCATCTGCCTTGACTGGTTGTGGTCAGAGAGAAAGAAGGAGGGAGAGAGACAGAGAGGCAGAATAACAATAATAGTAATAGAGATGTGAAGAAGTCGAGTTAGTAACATGCATTAATGGTAAATGAATGCATACAGATGGAGAGGAGGAGGAGGGGAGAGGAGCTCAGTGCATCATGGGAAGTCCCCCAGCAGTCTAGGCCTATAGCAGCATAACTAAGGGCTGATCCAAGGCGAGCCTGGTCGGCCCTAACTATAAGCTTTATCAAAAAGGAAAGTTTTAAGCCTACTCTTAAACATAGAGAGGGTGTCTGCACACCGGACCGAATCTGGAAAATGGTTCTGTCTCCCATTCTACTTTTGGAGACTGTAGGAACCACCAGTAAGCTGCATACTGGGAGCGCAGTGTTCTAGTGGGATAATACGGTACTGTGAGCTCTTCAAGATATGATGGTGCCTGACCATTAAAGGCTTTGTAGGTAGTAGTAGGAGTAGAAGGATTTTAAATTCTATTCTGGATTTTACAGGAAGCCAATGTAGCGAACCTAAAATTGGAGAAATGTGATCTCTTTTTCTAGTTTTTGTTAGTACACGTGCAGCTGCATTCTGGACCAGCTGGAGAGTCTTTAGACACTTGTTAGGGCAGCCTGAGGATGTGCCTTATTTTTGCGATATTACGTAAGTGAAAAAAGGCAGTCCTTGAAATTTGATTTATGTGGGAGTTAAAGGACATATCCTGATCAAAGATAACTCCCAGATTCCTTACAGTGGAGCTGGAGGCCAGGGTAATGCCATCCAGAGTAGCTATATCATTACATAATGTGTTTCTAAGGTGTTTAGGGCCAAGCACAATAACTTCAGTTTTGTCTGAGTTTAGTAGCAGAAAATTGCAGGTCATCCAGGTCTTTATGTCCTTAAGGCATGTTTGGAGATTAGTTAACTAATTGGTTTCATCTGGCTTCACTGACAAATATCATCTGTATAGCATATGTTTCATAATAACATTACTTAGAGGAAGCAAATATAAGGTGAATAGTATTGTTCCAAGCACAGAACATTGTGGAAATCCATGTCTAACCTTTGTGTATGGAGGATTCATCGTTAACGTGTAAAAATCCTGTGAAATTCTATGTGGAGATGAGAGAAACTTCCAGAAGGACAACCATCACTCTGGTCTGTCTGATGACACCAAGATTGAACTGTTTGGCCTTAATTCTAAGTGTCATGTCCAGAGGAAACCTGGCTCCGCCCATCACCTGCCCAATACCATCCCAATGCTGAAGCATGGTGGTGGCAGCATCATGCTGAGGGGGTGTTTTCAGCAGCAGGGACTGGGGGACTGGTCAGGGTTGAGGGAAAGCTGAACAGTGCAAACTACAGAGATATCCTTAATAAAAACCTGGTCCAGAGAGCTTAAGGCCTCAGACTGAGCCAAAGGTTCTCCTTCAAACAGGACAATGACCATCAGCACACAGCCAAGACAACACAGGAGTGGCTTAGAGACAACTCTGCGAATGTCCTTGCAGCCCAGCTCATCTTGAGTGGTCTTGAGCTCCTCACAGTAACTAATGACCTCCTCCTGGATGCTGACTCAGTTAACTGCTCAATCCTCTTGTTCTTAGACATACTCTAGTGCAGCCTTTGACACAGCAAACTACTCCCTCCTCGTTCGCTGGTTAAAATAAGTAATTGACTGTGACCTTGAGCCATTTACTTATATATGTAAGAAATCCTTTCAAACAGGTATTTTTCCCAATAACATGAAAGTGGCTAAGGTGACTCCAATCTATAAAAATGGTGACAAAGATATTATATCAAACTATAGACCTGTGTCTTTGCTACCTCAATTTTCTAAAATACTCGAAAAACTATTTGTAAATAGATTTGATGACTTTATTGAGAAATATGAGTTACTGAGTGACCATCAATATGGGTTTAGGAGCAAGCAATCCACATCTTTGGCAGTGATGGATTTTGTAGAAAATATAGCAACAGCAGTAGATAAGAAACAATACACTCTAGGTGTATTTATTGATTTACGTAAAGCATTTGACACAATAGATCATTCCTTACTTCTGCAGAAATAGGAATGCTATGGTATAAGAATTGTCACACAACATTGGTTAAGAAGTTATTTAACTAATAGGTTTCAATATGTAAAACTTAAGAATACTGAATCTCAGTTTAGAAGAGTGGCCTGTGGTGTTCCACAAGGTTCGGTATCAGTGGCGTTTTCTCCCAGAAGCCAAGGGAAGCCAGACTTCCCCTGATTTTCCAGACTGCAGTTGTCATTTCAATAAAAACACTTTGTTTAACAGTTTCGGTAATTCCTCTGTGCTGTTGCTGTCATCGCTTTCCCATTTCTCATTGAGTATTTTACAATGAGTGAAACAGCGCCCCTCTAAATGTTAGGTGGTGAATGTGTGGTGAAACACTATATTGCTCTTCTACTGTAGACTAATATCATGTCCGTGAGGAGGCCAGATTGACATTGGCATCCCTTGGTGAAAAAAAAAAAGAAGGATTAACCAATCAGATGAGGCTACCCTCATGCCACTGCCAAACTGTGATTAGTCAGGACTATGCCAAGGGATACCAGCCAACCTTTGGCTCACCAATCAAATCATAGCATGTTTTGAACTTCATGGTAACCCTGGTAACCCGATAACCATTTGATATCACCGTTAGCAAAATTAGCAAGTGTCGTTATGGAGGGTGGAGATTTGGAGTTTTTAGTAAAAAACAATTTTACTAAACTACCACTACAGCAGCAACTCAAAATTAAATCTGACGGCAGGCCAACGCCCAAACTAGAACCGCGTGTGGAGAGGAAAAAAGGCGGGATTCGGACATTCAATGAGGAAAATTATGTTCGCAACAAGTGGCTAGCTGGTAGCGCTAAACTTCAGTAGCTATTTTGCTGGCCGTGTCTTCTTTTCGACAAGGATTCGTGCTCACTGAATAATCAATGGAGCACTACAGGATTCGTGGACCTTGCCAACCTGTCACGGGCAGTTGAGAGGCACGGTAAATCAAAAAGTCACATAGATTTATATAGATATTGTGCTGTGAAATTAAAGCTTTTTGGGCGTCAGGATTGACGAGGCTCTTGACTTGGCAAGAACCATTAGCACAAAGAAGCACAATGAACAGGTGAAGAAGAACCGGGATGTTCTGATGAGACTCATTGTTGCAGCCTTGTACCTTGCACGCCAAGAACAAGCATTCAGGAGACACAATGAGGCCACTGGCAGCTCAAACAGGGGCAATTTTGTGGAGCTGGTACGTACATTTGCGGAGTTTGACACTACACTTTCAGAGCACTTGGGATCGTCAGCAGTCTTCAGCGGCATGTCAAACACCATACAGAATGACATCATTGAAAGCATAGCTCCTGTTATCCAGGATGAGAATGATAAGGAAATAAACATGTCTCCTTTCATTGCTATAGAAGTGGCTCACAAGTGCCAACTGACTGTCATCATCAGATATGTTAATGAGAAAGGCAGTGCGTGTGAACGTTTTCTCTGCTTTTTTGATGTCAGCTCAGATAGAGATGCACAAGCTATAACATCAGTGGTGATGAGAGCCATCGGGAACTACAGTCCCACAAATAAACTCATTTGTCAGACTTATGACGGAGCAAGCTGCATGAGTGGACAACACGGTGGAGTGCAGGCTTTAGTGAAATCCCACTGCCCCAATGCGTTGTTCATCCACAGTTATGCTCATAAGTTAAATTTGGTTTAAGCACAAGGCACAAATAACATTCAAGCAGCCAAACTGTTTTTTGTCAGTATTGATGCCTTTCACAGTTTTTTCTCACGTTCATGTAAGAGATCAGCGTTACTGTGTGAAGTTGACCAAGCTGTGCGTGTACCAGGGGGTTCTGCTGTGAGGTGGAATTTCAAAAGCCGTGCGGTAACTCTTTGGTCAAAAAAAGGGACCACATCACCCCCATCTTCGCGTCCCTGCACTGGTTAAGTATAGAATTGACTTTGAAATCGTGCTGTGTGTTTACAAACGGTTATATGGTCTCGCCCCTCCTTATATAACAGAACTCATGTCCCTATATCACACTGCCAGAGGCCTGAGATCTTCTGACCAAAGACTTCTGTCTCTCCAGAGAAGTGTTATGGGCAAAGAGCTTTCACTATGGCCACCTCAAGACTAAGGAATTCTCTCCCTCCACCATATGATTCTCCACCTCAGTAGAGATTTCCAAGAGACGTTACTTGTTAGCCTTCAGCTGTGCCAAACTTAACCAACTCGTATTTCTGTATTTCTGTCTGTGTTGTCTCTGTGTGCCTTGTGTGACCATGTGCCTTTATTATTAGTATTAATATCACTATTATTGTTATTTTCTTCACTCTGTTTTCATTTTCACTTTTCTCTTTGCCTATATTGTGTTTTGGTCTTCTTTCCTTTGTTTTTGCTTGATCAGCAGTGACACTTCCCTCTAAGGGGACAAGTGGACCCAAACCATGCCGGCAAAATGCCCCCCACAGCATAACAGAGCCCCCAGACTCCCTCACTGTAGGGGTCCAGCATTCAAACCAGAACCAGTTTTTCCTTTCATTTCTCACCTGTTTGTAGTTGTAAGCTAGTAGCACTGAGCATCTGACAAACTTCAGTATCTGTCCATCCTGAGGAGTCTGAGGGGAGGTCATTATGGTCCTCAGCCCTCTGTGGACCAGTGAAACCAGTGCTGAGGTCTGCCCAGGCTGATTGGTCTCACTGGTTCACAGCTCTGACTGTAATTTGCTTCAAAGGGAATTAGTGGAAACTGTGGCTAATGGGAACAAACATGTTGACATGATGAAATAACCTTTGACCTGAGGGACTTGGTACAGTGATCTAACTTTCCCCAACACCAGCAGCCTCTGAGGGGTTTACATCAACTTCATCTGAGAATAAACTCAGTCTGTGTAGAAGTTTTCATGAGTGTCGTTTTAGATGTTTTGTTATGAATTGAAGGACTTGACTGTAAGTAAAATCAAATCAAAGTCAGAGGGACCCGGAAACAGGCAGGTTTACTGTTCCTAACTCTACGACATTTTATTACGAAAAGAGATGATCAAACCTACACTGCAGTTCCATATTAAACATGAATTCCATTAGGTACCAACCACTTGGTATTCCTTAAAGACCACTTTGACTTCCTCCAGCATCTCTTGAGTCTCTTTTTTAACTTCTTAAGCCTCTTTAGTTCCACCTGAAACCTTTGCAAGTACAACCATATCAGGAAGGACCACTAGAACCCCTTCAAAGACTGCAAGGAACACATCATGGACCCATGTAGAACCTTTGGTTGTCAAGACCCATGTATTCTCCACACCACAAGCATCACTTCCATTACAACTGGAACTTTTTTCAGGACCCCATAAATAATTCTTAGAATCTTCTTTGCATCAACCCCGAGAACCTTCTCATGTTCTGTCAAAGGACTTTTATGACCTCCTCAAAGGCCTCTACAACCTTTTCAAGAACTCCTGAAACCTCCTTAAAGACTCTGAACCAAAGCCTGATATATCTTAATCAACGAATTCTCCAAATATTGACACAGTTGTCCATGTCACCTCGGCAGATAGACTCTATAGTATTGGCTTATCTGGGCATGCTGTAAGTTGATTTTCATATTACTTGTCAGCAAGAACACAGTGTGTCCAGTTTGCTGGTTCTTCCTCTTCCTTCCTCCCTGTATCAAAGGGCGTGCCTCAGGGGTCCATACTGGGACCACTGCTGTTCTCCATATATATAAATAATCGTTGTGGTAATTTATCAAATGCTGCATTCCATTTTTATGCAGATGGTACATTTATTTATTGCTCATTTCCTTCAGTGGGACAAACCCTTGAATTCCTGCAGTCTGCCTTTGTCAACTGCCCAAGCAGTCGAAATTGAAATGGTCACAACTTATCAGTATTTAGGTAATATTATTGATCAGAACTTGTCATTCAAATCACACATTTAACACCTTGTTTCCAAGCTAAAACTTAAAGTAAGTTTTCTGTTTCTTCCTCCAGACAAGGAAACACTTGATTTCGGCAACTTTTTTACCTTTACTGGATTATGGCGATCTGCTCTATATGAATGAACCTGAGCAGTGCCTAAAGTTGGATACTGTATACTGCTTTATGTTTTATTACTGCCTATCTTGTACACCACTGTACTTTGTATGCTGCTGCTAAGTGTCCATCTCTGTATCACAGGCTTTCAAATTGGTTGGCTTTTATGTATAAATCTCTCCTTGGGCTGGTTCTTCCCTATCAGTGTACATACATGTGTAAAAACCAAAGATCAGTATAGCTGCACTCTCACAATATTCAGATGTTGGTCCCCACAGTTAGAAAAGGATCATGTAAAAAAGCCTTTAAATATGCTGCCACTTCTTCCTGGAATAATGTACAGAAGGGCCTGAAATTGTCAGAGCTGATTATTGTTGGGGAATTTAAGTCAATTTTAAATAATCGAGAAAATACTACTCTTGGTCAATGTGAGTCACTCCTAAATTTACACTGAAATCGTTTTAGAAAATTTCAATTTGCGGGTTACTACTAGCACTACCACTACTGATGATCCAACAACAGTCTTTCTACAACTGATAAAAGAAGAAAAAAGGCAGCAATACTTAGGGAAGTCTTTTATTTTCTAGAGTAAGATTAGAGACTTCTCTTTTAAACAGGGAGGCATTCACTAAGAGATGAAATTTAAGAAATCTACTTTGTGACTGAAAGAATCAAACCAACTGTGATTTAGAAATGTATTTTTAAAACATGTTATGTTCTTGTTTACATATAATAAACAGCATTATTTTTGTCAAAGAATCCATCTTTCAAAATTTTTATATTATTGAGAGTATAAAAGTTTATCAGATAACTTTTAACATTAGTAGCTTACATTTTACTGAAGACAAGACTTTTACATAATCTATGTATTTTAGACATTTTCAATCCATACAGTACAGGGTTGAAGAGCGGTTGGCAAGTGAGGATGTATAATGATAAAACAATGCGCAACATATTGGGTACACTGCTCATATCAAATCTGCTCTGCATTATTTCAAAGAAACAACCACAAGAGAAGTTGAGCAGAGAAATAAGGTGAGGTGTGCAGGTACTGACAGCTTTCTGTCTGGTCTGTTTAGAACCATAAAAACAGACTTTAAGAATCCTTATGTATGTGTAAAGAATTAAAGTTACAACACCAACAATTATTAAAATTGTGTAAATAATTCCATAAATGTTATTGACGGTGGTGTCATAGCATGCCAGTTTGACCACAGAGTAGTTGTTACAGTACACTTTGTTAATGATGTTTCCACACAGCTGTAAAGGAGCACTCAAAGATACCATGACAGCAACTTCAATAAATGGGAATAACCATGTTATAGCAATAAGCATGGCAACCTTTTTAGACGTCATACGTGTGTTATATTGCAGAGGAAAACAGATAGCAAGGTATCTGTCATAAGACATGATGGCTAAGTTACAAAACTGCACATTTGCATAAGAATACACACAGAAAATCTGCAGGAAACAAAAGAAAGTAGAAACAGTGTGAATGTCAGAGAGGATCTGTACCAGAAGGAATGGAAACAACCCTGTACTACCATACAGTTCATTTACAAACAGGCTGCACAGAAAAAAGTACATAGGTTCATGTAAGCTGCTGTTCATACAGATAACCACAATGAGCAAAACATTGGCACAAATAATTAAAATATACATAGACATGAGAATCACAAAAAATAAATATTTTAAGTGACTGCTGTCAATGTTGGCATTTAATGTGAAGTATGAAAACTGAGTCGAGTTTATCATGATCCTCCGCTTGGCTTGCAGAACAATCATAACACTTTTTGTGAGGTTAACTAAATGCACCAATCATGTTACATTTCATAAAATATTTCACTAATCTAAACTAAGCAACACATAGCTGAAAAATAAACATATAAGCAATATTCAATTTTCTTCCTTTGTAGAAATGTATTTTAAGGAGCAATTATGACAAATGAATTAGATTCACCATTCTCTTATGTTGAAGTCAATATAATGCTCACATGAGAAACTAAACAACTCAGTTCATGACATTGTGTAAATCAGACTGTGCATCTTAACTGAGCTGAAACTCTGCTTCTGCCTCCTTATCTTTTGTCTTATGACTCTCAAACAGAAGACGCCCACAGCAGCAGACTGAGCTCATTATCACAGGAACCACTGGTTGATACTGAGTTCAAAATGATGTCATGAAAATGTTATACTAGAATATAGATAAGGGTTTTGAATAAATAAAATAAGTAAAATGTTTTTGTGCCATTATAGAGTGTGTGTGTGTGTGTGTGTGTGTGTGTGTGTGTGTGTGTGTGTGCGTGTGTGTGTGTGTGTGTGTGCGAGGAAACCAATGTTGTACTATATTTATTTACATATGAATATATAAACTTAGCACAAAAAGTAAGGAAATTTGTGTTTGGTAGATTATTTCTTTGTCGTAATGATGCTTCTTGGCAATAGATCTTCTACCTTTGGAAAGCCTGTTTATTTCCCTTTTAAATGGTGCCACATTTGTAAGGAATATGCATATGAGTATGTGGGTTGTGCCCATGAAAAATTTGCCAAATCTTCTCTGCCAATCTTCTCTGCCAATGCCAAACAGCTTATTTTGCTGTTGCTGTTTTGAGCTTCTGGTACCCCCAGGTGCTGCTAATCAGCACCTGTGAGCTTGGGCCCTGCTACAGTGGTCAGTAGGTGTCTGCTCCAAGAATCAGCATACCACATCTGACTGATCTGGATAGGGCCCGTGCGATAGGGCAACTTCAAGCTGGCTTTCCACAAAACCAAGTTGCGGCATTATTTAGAGTGAACCCTAGTACCATCTCCAAAGTTAAGGCCAAGTTCCATATAACGGGGGATGTCAGAGACAGGCTGCAAAGTGGGCATCCCAAGAGGACCGTTTCCTCACCCTGTCAGCACTGAGGTACCGTAGGCTGTCTTCTACAGATTTGCAGTCAAGGTTTGCAAGACGATATGACTGACGGCTCCCTGCCCAGACAATCCGGAACAGACTGCACGCAGCCAATCTCCGGTCTCATAGGGCTGCCAGGAGGCCTGCCATGACTGCCCTTCAACATCAGGCCCATTTGCACTGGTGTGGGCAACACGTGCACTGGAACCTGAACATGTGGAGGAACATTATGTTCAGCAGTGAGTCCAAATTCTGCCCACGGCAGTTGGATTGTAGGGTCAAAGTGTGGAGAAGACACAGAGGACGCTATGCTGATTGCTGCACTGATAGAGTAATATCTTTTGGTGGAGGCAGTGTGATGGTGTGGGGCAGCATCTCCTTCACTGGAAAAACGAGGCTTGTGATCATTAGAGGCAATCTCAATGCAGAGAGATATCGACATGAGATTCTGCAACCAGTGGCAATCCCATATCTCCACAGTCTGGGACTATCCTCCAAGATGGCAACGCTCGCCCCCACAGAGTGGGGTTTATCAGAGACTACCTCCAGAATTTGGGAGTGGAGAGGAGGGAACGTCCTGCCAGCAGTCCTGACCTCAACCCCATTGAACACTTGTGGGATCAGCTTGGGCGTGCTGTTCGTGCCAGAGTGACCAACACAACCACTTTGGCTGACTTGTGACAAATGCTGGCTGAAGAATGGGACGCCATCCCACAGCAGAGTGTGACCAGGCTGGTGACCAGCATGAGGAGGAGGTGCCAGGCTGTTGTGGCTGTGTGTGGTTCTTCCACATGCTACTGAGGCTCCTGTTTGTTAAATGAATCAATTGTTGAATTGCCAATATGTCTTGTTTATTCAAACTTCCATCATCCAATCCATCAAACAGCAAACAAGAGTCAATGGCAGAATAAGCTGTTTGGCTGTTTGGAGAAGATTTGGCAAATTTTTCATGGGCGCAACCCACATACTCAGTTCTGCTGCTCATCCCACAAATGCATGTTCCTTACAAATGTGGCACCATTTAAGGGGAAACAGTTTTGTCAAAATGGAGGTAGTGGGGTAAAACGTGCCAGTGATGTGGGGCAAGATGAGTCAATGGCTCAATTTACCCCCCAAAATTATTTTCTTATATCCTAGAGACTAGAGACCCTGTTCATGTTACTGTTTCTATTACAGAAACTGTTACTGTTACCCTAACCCTAACCCATTGATTCTACAGCCTCTGAACTCTTCTGGAGGAATGAACATCATCATTCTTCTTTCTTCACAACACCACATGAGGGAATATATATATATATATATATATATATATATATATATGGGTTGAGATCTGGTGACTGTGAAGGCCATAACATATGATTCACATCATTTAATGCTCATCAAACCATTCATTGTCATCCTGGAAGAGACCACTCCCATCAGGATAGAAACGTTTCATCATAGGATAAAGCTGATCACTCACAACTACTTTGTATTGATTAGCAGTGACCCTTCCCTCTAAGGGGACAAGTGGACCCAAACCATGCCAGCAAAATGCCCCCCACAGCATAACAGAGCCCCCAGACCCCCTCACTGTAGGGGTCCAGCATTCAGACCAGGACCAGTTTTTCATTTAATTTCTCACCTGTCTGTAGCTGTAAGCTAGTAGCACTGAACATCACTTTGTTCCGAAGAAAGTCTTTTTAATCTTATATCTGTGCTGGATGCACTGCTGTCAGGTCACATGACCTCCTCAAACATGTGAGAAATGTACAACAGGCTGTGTGAACCAATCAGGACCCAGACTCTTGACTTGTGTTCAGTATAGCAGCAGAAGTAACAGGAAGCTGGAGCGCTGTGGTCGCCAAAAGGTTACAGAGCCTGGTTCAACTCCGCCTGGGGACCCTTGTTGCATGTCATACCCCCCCCCCCCCCCCCTTTGCCCCTTGTTTCCTGTCTACTTCTCCACTATCAGCTGTTGACAAAAGGCAAAAATGCCCAAAAACATATCTTTAAAAGAAGAAGAAGTAACAGGAAGCTAAGAGGCAAAGCAGGAAATGGAACAGATGAAAACATCGGTCAGTACAGCTAAAATGGAAATATTAAAGTAGAGCACAAGTATATCATAACTGTGAATGAACACAATACTCGAGTAAATGTACTTAGTTACTTTCTAATACTGGTATTGAAGAGGTTCCTGATCTGATCACTGAACCTACCAGTGAAAAGTAACCAAATTAATTTACTGCAGTCAGGTACTGGTAGTTTACTTGAATAATAAGATTGTATGATATTTTATATGTTTACTTCACTAGATTTGCAGATTAAGATTTGAGATACTAAATATATTAACTGATAAAATATGTTGTTCATTATAGATGAAACTACTCAGCAGTACATGTGGTTGTTAATGTTAAAACTAACATTGTAGTGTTGCTGTTAATTTCATCATTCACTCAAACTGTTGACAAACTTCAGTATCCGTCCATCCTGAGGAGTCTGAGGGGAGGTCATTATGGTCCTCAGCCCTCTGTGGACCAGTGAAACCAGTGCTGAGGTCTGCTCAGGCTGATTGGTCTCACTGGTTCACAGCTCTGACTGTAATTTGCTTCAAAGGGAATTAGTGGAAACTGTAGCTAATATGAAGCTGCCTCAGGGACAAACATGTTGACATGATGAAATGACCTTTGACCTGAGGGACTCGGTACAGTGATCTAACTTTCCCCAACACCAGCAGCCTCTGAGGGGTTTACATCAACTTCATCTGAGAGTAAACTCAGTCTGTGTAGAAGTTTTCATGAGTGTTGCTTTAGATGTTTTGTTATGAATTGAACCACTTGAAAGTAAATAAAATGTAACCTTTCTCCTAGAAGTGACCTTTAATGTCAAAGGAAACATTAAAGTTTGAATTTAATTCTCAATTAATCAATTAATTAGTCTCAAAACCATAAGTTCTTGTTCCCACAGTGATCTTGTTTCCTGCAGCTCAAAGGAAACCAACCACTTTTTAGGATTTGTCTTGATGATAAAACATAAAATAATAAATTAAAAAATTAATAATTATAAGGCCCATACATGATAATAAAATAAAATAAAATAAAGACATTGTTCAGGAGTAGTGATTCAAAATGTATGACTCGAGGCTAACGAATTGCAACGGGGGATGCTGAGTGACAGCTTATTCAACTTCTCTTAAGAAATTATCTTTTTAATGTTAATGTTATCAGACATCAACCGTTGATCACAAAGCCATCTTACGCCTTGCTGTTGATGGCGGTGGAGGTGTCGCCTCGGTCCAGCGGTGTTTGGCAGTTAAAGAGCCCGGATCAGGCTGTAGACTGAGGAGTCCGGCCGTTCCAGGCTGCTCTAAAAGAGTCTTTAGGTTGGTTTAACTTCCAGTTTGCAGTACTGCTCGCAGAGGCTATCTGCTTCCAAATGACGCTTCAGTTTGAATGAAGAATTCAGGCTTTGTAATCTTAGTTTAATGTCGAATAAAGTTGAATCGGACTACACTCAAAACTTCAGCGGCATTTACTTCAAAATAAAATACTGTACGTGGAAATGTGAGACTCAGTGTTACAAATAAAACAAAGTGAACTTGTTTCGGTAAAATTAAAATATGCATGAAAACAAAGAAAAGAGATGTCTTAAGACAGACTTTTAAGGTGTGTTTTACTTTGACTTCAGATGGTGAATAACTTTCTTACACTGGGGAATTCATTTTTAGTTTTAAACACAAATTCACGCTTCAGTCACTATCTCTGAATATTTCATGTACCAAATATTGTAAAACTATTCAGAAAAACAGTTCAACATTAAACATTCATTTTGTAATAAGTCCATTCTTCTATCAACATATCAAACATTAACCTTCATATTAAAACTTCTTGATGTCTGGACATCCAACGTCTTACCTCATAAAATAACAACATTCAATATGACTGTTTAATAACTCAAGAGAACTTCAATCTGAAACTCTTTAAACATCATATCTTTACATTTCTTTTACTTCAGAAAATCCACTTTTTCAATAAAACTACTCATCTAATTTGACTATTAAAATATGATTGTCTATGAGGTTAATACATCAAAAGTTAAACACTTAGGTGATTTTAAGGAACAATTGCATAGTTACCATATAAACATTAATTAATTCTTAACACAAAGAAATTCAAAGTATTTCCCCCTGGAGGGCAGAATGGTCACACGTGGTGAAAAAGTAATAAAATCAAAGTTTAATATCTCCTCAATAGATAATCACACAATGATCAAAGTTATAAAATCCCTGTATTTTCATGACAAATAGCATTACATGACATAATGAGTCAATATTTAATTTACATG
This sequence comes from Thunnus albacares, assembly GCF_914725855.1. Lineage (NCBI taxonomy): Eukaryota > Metazoa > Chordata > Actinopteri > Scombriformes > Scombridae > Thunnus > Thunnus albacares. The sequence goes on from NC_058111.1 coordinate 889,573, forward strand.
AAATTCAGGTTTGGCTCAGGGAGAGAATGTGAGTTAGAGTTTATAGCTCTGGTCTAGTGAGATAAGAGGCCCAAGAGAGGGGAGTTTTCTGTCCATGTTTACTGAGTTATTGATCCTTTCTCCTGCTTCATTTATGCTTTTAGTTTGGGTACTGTCCTGCTAACAGACACCCCAACAGGTCAGTTCAGGGTCCAGGAGTGAGGCAATGTCCCTCAAAGAAAGGCTGTTTTACCCATGAATCATCCAAGATGTCCTACAGTGTTTAGGAATAAGTGTTTATGAAACAGGTTCATGAAAAGTGACACTGTATACTAAGTGGTGCAATAATTTAGTTTGTTTTTTTTTACATTCAGGAAATATTAAAAGGCAAAGGCAGAAAACCTGGTGGCTTTGTGACACTTCTTCCAAATGAAACCTTCACAAGTGAAAATGTTTTTCCATGATTTAATAGTTGATGTTTTAACATTACTGCTAACGTTACTTTATTGTTTTCAAGCTAACGTTACTTTATACTTTTTACTGTATACTAAGTGGGCAGAACAGAGAGAGACAGCATCGGAGCAAAACACTGGTGTTTACTGTTTGCAGGATGCAGATACTCATGCAAACAGCCTGACTGATTAAAATGTGCTGATCAGTTCAAATTCACTAAGTCACAGTCAGTCCTCCATTTTGTAGAGAAGTCGTACTTTGCTTATCATAAACTAGTCCTGAGTATTTATTCTAAGGTATGCTAGGCTGCTCAAGGCAGTGAAAACAGGACAAGGACAGGATGTTAAATGAAACATTATTTAGCGAAATACAAATAACATAAATGACAATAAGAGAATAAAGTTAATACACTACATAAAATATCTGAAAGAAAATACAATAAAAATGAAAGCTGCAAACAGCGCTGATTGGGCCCTCACACCTTTGTCCACGTCGGCTGCAGTCAAAGTGCTGTTATTGCAGAGAAACACGATGCAGTAATATATTTACCAGACGGGCAATGACATGCGATACATTTTTATGAATATTGGACATTGCATACAGGAGATAACTATCACTTCCTGTGTCCACTATGTGGCACCAGAGAACACCCACTAATTATACGTCATGTTGTTGTGTATCATGTGTGTACCACACCATGTAAATTTCATGTAAATTGGATAATGTTTGTCACACAAGGCTGACTTCCTGTTGTCAGTAGGTGGCGCTATGACTATGACTCAATGTTGACATGTAGATGTGTTCAGACCTGAGGCCTCTTTTATAAAACTGTGTGCAGGAGTCAAGTTAAAATGTGGCGTACGGATGAAACACAGAGAGTACTTCTGCACAAAAATATTCTGATTTATAATCCGACACCGGTTTCCCTTTATAAATCACAATCGACTTGATATTTAGCGTCCTTGTAACACCCATAGCTGCCTATAAATAGTCAGTGAAACACCCCAAATTAATGTTCATTCATACTGACAAACATGGCAAACACTGACAGAAAAGCTAAAAAAAAAACAAAATTTCACACAGTGTGAAATCAAAGTTACTGTTTGTTGGACTCTGTAAATATTACAAACGCTAAACAGGCTTAAGGTGGACGCAGTGAGCTAAAGTGGTCCAACATAAAAGTAGAGTGGTGGGAAAAGCGGACACCAGAGCTCAGCCCATCATGAGCAACTTGCAGGAATTATCAGGGAATCCGTCCTGAGTGATGGAGGTGGAGGAGACACAGATATGCACAGCCCGTCCTCACTCCCAACTCGTCACATATCGACGCTCGGTCAGGACCCCCTGATGTCACTTTTTAACATGCAGGGTAGTCCGATACACTTCTCTTGAGCTCCCACGACGTCTGAAATAGACGCCATGAGACTGATGACGTCTATATAAGGTGACAAATTTCAGCCTGGTCGCCAGAATAAAACGTTGGCGTCGTATGTTTCTGCAAACCACAGATACGTTGAATATGTACATTTCAACACCTGTAATACGGAGCATCTTAACATTTCTGAAGTGACGTACTTCACATGACATCTATATAAGCTGACTTACTCATTAGGAGGTGGAGGGGTTGTAATGTTGTTGGCAGGAAGTTGGAACCATGATTCTTTCCCTAACCAAGTGGTTTTTGTGCCTAAACCTAACCAGACCTTAACCACAGCGTTGTCACACCATCAAATATAATTATTTTTCAACAGTGCCGTGATACTGCGCGTTGGAAAATGACACTACAGGGGAACCCCGTGGGTTAAAACGTGACGCCGGGGGTCCTGACCAAGCTTCGATACGTGACGAGTTGAGAGTGAGAACGTGTTGATATGCGAGACAAAGTTGTCCAGTGCACCACACTGAGGACGCTCGATGTAAACTCAAAAGCTTTGCAATTTCGCATCACAAAGGTCTTTAGCTGTAACAAATTTGACGTTGTCGAGGTTAAATCTCCACCAACACCAACACCTGTCGACGGCTTCCCTTGCATGCAAAGTAGATTCATAATGGCCGACTTCCTGTTGGAATTAGGGTTTGGTTCCAAGACGCTTTTAAGGCTGGAGATGGTACATCTGCCTACCAGCTTAAAGGTGGGGCTTTAACGTTGAAGTTTTCTAGGGGCCACACCCAAACCCAAAACCTATCTGAGATATCAAGTTACGCCACTTCTGATGCAAAGTGCAAAGTTTTGTGACTTTTAAAAGCACCCGTAGCACCTCAAAAATGCTAAAAGTAATCAGGGGGCGCTATAGAGCCGAGGTGCAATATAACATCGAAATATTCACTAGTTCAAACATGGGTGCAGAGTTTCCTGAGGTTTTTTTTTTGTATCATCGAGGCTTCAAACGTGTTCGTAAAATGAAATGACACACAAAATCCAAAATGACTTCCTGTTGGGTGAAAAAAAATTCCAAAAAATGTGAGAGGAGTGATCCTGCTGAACAGCTTCCTGCTCAGGCCTTAATTAAACATCATGAATTAAACGTGATGACGATTTTTAAAATGTTCTTTAAGGCTGATGATGAAGATGATCCACGTCTGCTGTTATAAGAATTAATTTGAGAATTAAATCTGAAGAATGATGTTAAAGAACATATTTACAAATAAACAACAAACTCAACAAACAAAATGTTGCATTTCTCAGTTTTATATCGTCGTAAATTTAATATGTTAGTGTAACTTTAACCATTATTAGAATGTTTTATATGTGATCCATCACTCACCTGTCATCAGCTGATGAGTCGTCCTGCTTTACTTTTACAGCAGCGAGTTGCTTTAACTGTGACAAAGACATTTGCTCAGTTTCTTGTTATTCTGAGATATTTTCTGGTTATTATTATCTGTGGTGAAAGAAGTATTCAGACCCTTTACTTTAGTAAACGGTTATCTAAAAGTAAAAGAACTGAATTCAAAATGTAAAAATTACATAAATGTTACCAGCAAAAGTATCAAAAGTAAAAGTACTCGGTTATATTATCATAATATATTATATTGTTTGTTTTAATCACTAACAAACACATGTAAGAGCATTTTAATGTTGCAGTTCATCAGTTTTAGATACTGTGGGAAGATTACTAGTAATATTACTGCATCATATGTAATAAATAATACTAATAATAATAATAATAATAATTCACTTTATTTATACCTTTCACACAAAGTGCATAACACATTTTAAAAAAGAGGAAAACAGCAACTATAAACAAAAGAATATTAAAATATTTGATCTTCTGTGAATGTAGTAAAAAGTAAAAAGTCTCATCAAATGGAAATACTCAATATATATATATAAATATATATATATATATATATATATATATTTATATATATATATATATATATATATATATATATATATATATACTGAAGCACAGTCGTTGAGTAAATGTACTTTGTTACATCCCAACAGTTTTTATGTTTTAAGGAACTTTTCTTGTCGTTAAAACAAGTTTTTCTGGTTTTAACATAATAATAAGTTTCAGTCTGTAGAGAGACGATACCGTCGCCTCCATTTCGATATAAAGAGGATGATATATGATTATTCTGGGCTGCAGTGTGAAATAAGCATGAAATTAAACTTTTAAACTAAATTAAACAACATATGAAACTTTCCAACTTATGATGTTATAACCAGAAACGTTCATTTTGTGATCTATGACATCATAACAGGAAAGACTGAATGATTTAGTGTCTCATAATAATGATTAAAACATACCGAAGATCATTTCCACTTAAAAAAAAAAACAAACATATTTAAGTAAATCAGAAATCCTGCTCATCAGACGGGGGGGCGTGGCCTCGGTGATGACGTCATCAGACGGCGCTCTGCACCTGTCTGTGTGCAGCTCAGGTGTATAAGAGCTGCAGCCGGCTGCGTGTTTCAGCAGCTCGGGAGGTTTTCCTTCTGCTGCTGTTTGATGTTCACATGATTATTAACTTGTTTGATTCTTCTGTTGTTGTTCATGAGCTGAATGTTGCCTTCAGGCCTCCATCGATCGTCCATCAGCTCATCGATTTAAATTGATTGATTTGTGCTCAGATGTTATGTTTCAAGGTTCTGACTCATTTTTTACCTTCTAGCTTTAATCACTCAAGTCGTCATATTTATTATTTAATCTGTTTCTGCTCTTTAATGTTTGATGAGACTGAAAGCAGCTGTTCAGTCTGTTTTTATGAAGCTTTAATGACGTGTTTCCTGATTAACAACCCTTCATTATTAACAGGTTTTATTGTAAAGATGAGTGTTAATTTAATCTGAATGGTGCTGATGTTACTAACAGTTTCTGTGTGTGCAGGTTTCTGACTGTAAAATCCTGAAACATGTAAAAGTTTATTTCTCTTCTTGTGTTTAAAGCCGACGAACAGAAACTTTTTCTGTTTGTTTTATCTGTTACTGATGTGAAGAAACAAGCAGGAAATGAAATCAGCTGAATCTTTAACCCTTTAAATTTGAAGATAAATGTTCATTTTTAATTGAACAGTTTGTCTTTTCGATGATCCGTCAGCTGATCTTAAACAGTTCAGTTTATGTTTCATGTTAACGCGTTTCTGCAGAGATGATTCATGTTTCTTCCTGTGAAACGTTTTTATTTTCTCCACTAAAACTTGGTTTATTTTTCATGACGGTTTTTAAACATGAAGTCTGTTTGAAGTTTTGACTGCTTGGATGTTTTTTGGGCTGTGACGTCGTCACAGATGGAGAATAACTCTGAAATCGTGTTTGTGCTTCACGGTCTGAACGACTCTCTGACCAACCGGCAGGTCTACTTCGCCTTCGCTCTCGTGTCGTACCTCTTCACCATCTTCGTCAACCTGACGCTCATCGTCACCGTGTGTCTGGAGAAATCGCTGCACGAGCCCATCTACATCTTCCTGTGTAACCTGTGCTTCAACGGGATCTGCGGCGCCTCCAGTTTCTACCCGAAGCTGCTTCACGACCTTCTGGCCGAGTCTCACGTCATCTCCTACGCCGGCTGTCTGGCTCAGATGTTGGTCGTCTACAGCTACATTTTCTGCGAGTTCACCAGTCTGACCGTCATGGCGTACGACCGCTACGTGGCCATCTGTAAGCCGCTGCAGTACCGGGCGGTGATGACGGCGCAGAAGGTGGCGCAGCTGCTGATGCTCACGTGGTGCTTCTCGCTGCTGGAGGCTTTGACGGGCATCATGCTGACGGCCCGGCTGCCGCTCTGCGGCCGCCACGTCCAGAAGATCTTCTGCACCAACTGGGAGGTGGTGAAGCTGTCGTGCTCCGACACCACCGTCAACAACATCTACGGCTTCGTGCTCACGGTTTCGCACGTCTCGCAGACGGGACTCATCCTGGTGTCCTACGCTCACCTGGTGCGCGCCTCGCTCAGGTCGCGTTCCGACCGCAGGAAGTTCGTGCAGACGTGCCTGCCGCACCTCGTCACGCTGCTCGTCTTCACCGCCTCGCTGGTGTTCGACATCATGTACTCTCGCTACGGCGGCGGCGGCTCGCTGCAGGCGCTGCGGAACGCGCTGGCCGCGGAGTTCCTGGTGGTCCCGCCCCTCATCAACCCGATCATCTACGGCATCAACCTGCAGCAGATCCGCTCCAAGATCTTCCCCGACTTCACCCGCAAACCGGACATCACAAAGTCACACACATGACGACCCGCCGTGAAGACGAACCCGACGCCGTCGACTCTCTGAAACTGGAAACATTAAAGACTGAAGTGAAGTTAAAGGTGAAAACAAATGTTGCTGTTGTTGTTTTCAGTTTGCAAATTAAATCAAATCTGAGGCTAAAAGGTGTTTAAACAACATGATGATCCTGCTGTTTGTGTTCAAGTGAATCAAACATGTGGAGGTCAAAGGTCAGACTGATGAATGAAAAGAAGTCCTATTCAAATTCTTACATTAGTTGCGTCCAAATATTTGTTTTATACACATCTGGACTCGGTTCATGTTGTCACGTTTTCTTCGTGACGACAAACTGAATAAACAACAATTAAATCACAATCAGTAAATATAAACATTACGTTTGTTTATACATTAAATTTAATCACATTTCATGTTATTTTTTATGAAGGAAAGATTCCCAATAAGTCCAGGTTTATATGTTATTATGAAAATCAAATAAATTTTATTTATTTCAGTCGTCCAGCGGCGCCGAGACGCTGCCTGCGACCGTCTGGAGGACGGCAGACGGATTATTAACCTGATAATAATTCTGTGGATTTTAATAAATCTAAAGAAACTGTCGCTGCATTTTGAGATAAAGACAATTTTGGAAAAGAAAGTCGTAATGTTTTTACTGATTTTACATGAAAGGAGTCACAACGTTTTAATAAAGTTATTTTTCTTTCTTTTTTCAACAATAAAATGAGAATCAGATCATATTCAAGAATAAAGTTGAATTCTTTCAAGAAAAAAGTCGCAATATTTGGAAATCGAACTAACTTTACAGGAAAAATAAAACATTTTACTAATAAAAGTTATATTTTGAGAATAAAGTTGTAATATTAGAAGACATTAACTGTCAAACATGTTGAAGTTATTTAACCTCTTTGTTGTTTTTCCTGCTAATTTTCAGCAGATTTTCCAACTTTTTAATAGCAAACGATGAAACACGTTTTAAAACTTTAGGTTTTTTTATTGGTGGATCATCAGAGAACATCAACAACCATCTTTTATTTTTAACATCTGACTGAAACACAAACTGATCTCTGAGCTGCACAGAGCTCTCACTCTGTCCTCCGTCCCGACAACCAAACTGAGAAACAAGAGATTTAACAGCTTGTGTATGAAAATAACCGACCGCACATAAACACATCATGAACATCATCACCTCCACACGAGCTCTCACATAAATATCTTCTATCCTTCTGAGTATAAAAATAAATAACATCAACAGCGTGTGAAGGTAAACATTCAGCTGAACATCAAGAACACAAAAAAAAGCACTGAGCTGATTTATGTACGGAAGCTCATTCATGACAAAACTACTGATATAGCACAAGAAAGAGCTGTCTCAGGTCTGCTGCTAATAATTATATTCATTACTGATCAATTGATCATTTAATCTATTACATATCAGAAATCACAAACAAACTGTGCATCAGTCCAAAAGATATTAAAACATAAAACTGAGAAAAGTAGGAAATCTGAGACATCTGAAAAACTGACTCCAGAGATTTTTTGGTCTTTTTGCTTTAAAAAAAAATAACATTAATGTTTAATGAATTATCAGAATTGTCAATTCATTTTCTTTTCATCTGTGAGTCAATCAGCTAATAGTTGAAGCTCAAATAAGATTAATGAACTAAAAATTCTGCTTCACCAACAAAAAGCCAAAGAATGACTTTAACTACAACTCCCAGAGAGCACTGCTGCCAGAACCAGCCAATCAGAGAGGAGAACCAGCCAATCAGAGAAGAGAACCAGCCATTCAGAGAAGAGAACCAGCCATTCAGAGAAGAGAACCAGCCAATCAGAGAAGAGAACCAGCCAATCAGAGAAGAGAACCAGCCAATCAGAGAAGAGAACCAGCCAATCAGAGACTTTTGTTGGATTCTGGATCAATTTTCAGCGCTTCCTGTTGGTTTCTGCTTCTTTGGTCTTCAGTTTTATTTATTAATAATGTTTTATTGTTGTATCTCTTAACATTGAGCTGAAGTTTAATGTGTACTCTTAAGGTAAAAGAATATTTCTCAGCATATGTTTTTTCATGTTTTTATGCATATTTTTGATACTTTAGTTTGATTATTTCTTTGGCACGTTGGTGAGAAGTGACTTTCTTTCTCTGTACTTTATAAATGACTGTTTGTGCAGAAAGAAACGTTGACTTTTGCTTTAGTGTGAATCAAGAAAAACAATGAAGCAAATTTCAAACTCGCCTCCGAAAAAACAAAACAGGACTTTGGTTGAAAAACTAAACTTTGTTGAAAGTTTCACAGCAACTTTTGTGAACTTTGACACATGAATTGACCAATAAGGAGCCGTCTTTACTGAGCTGATCTTACAGAGGAAGCGATCGTAGCTTATTAGTTTTATTGAAGCTCCTCTGTCAAATACATCTTCTGACTGTCAGAGCGCTTCAGTAACTTTCTGTTGAAATGAAATAGTGACCACAATGTCTGGAGGAAGTAACCTCCTGCTAGCCGTTAGCTCACCAGCTACAGCAGCTCATCAACTAGCCACTAGCTAGCAGTCGACAAACTTCCTGTTTCAGCTGGATGAGTAAATGTTGTTGCTGCCACAAAAAACCTGTTTGTCATTATAATAACATTCTTTTTTAAAATCTTCTTATAATAATAATAAATATTTTTTTCTCGTTATATGAAGAAACGTAACACAAAATCAACATATTGTTTAAATAACAACACACCAACTTTCTAATTCTAAAGAAAATGTTGATTTTGTGTAATAATTATATTCATAATAATGAACATATCTTCATATTTCTTAACAAGATCAGAAAGAAAGTCAGCTGTTTGTAAAGTTTGACGGGTAACGTGTTGTCGTGTTGCCGTGTTGTCGTGTCGGCAGCAACGCGCTGCTGTACAGAATCATTATTATTGATTATTCTCAATTTGTTTTGTGCTCTCAGTAGTTTTGTAGTTAACGAGCTTCCATATAATACTGATTTATCTGACGCCTTTAAAACACTGAAAACAAATATTTGGCTCATTTCTATGAAAATACACTTTAATAACTGGACTCCATTACCCATCATGCTCTGTGCTGCGTGATGATTAATAATCAGGAAGTTCACAGACGTGCTGGACATTGATTATATCTGTTGATTTCTAACACTGAATGTCCGTCTGCGCTTTCAGAGTCTGAACTGATGAACCAAATACAACAGGATGTGACATCACCGACATGAAACAGCCACAGGTATGGGGGGGGCGGGGCTAGACACGGCGCCGGATCAGGTTGTTCTTCTCGGGCTCCAGGAACTCGTCCACCAGAGCGGCGGTCATCTTCCTGAGCTCCGCCTCCAGACTGGACACCTCACTGCAACACAGACAGAGCGATGATGTCACTGAGGCCACGCCCACACCGCCACACCTCGTTGAATGATGTGTCAACACTAGCTTGACGTCACCAGACCGACTCGCACATGCGGATCAGTCTGGAACCGACGACCAATCAGAGCAATGAAAGACGTGGTGCTGAGCGACGATTAGATCCACGGCTGTGATTGGCCGATCCAGGCCCGACGCTTCTGCCACAGCGAATAAAACATGAGCTGATGCGTCAGGTTATATCAGCAGTTTATACATGTTTATATTAAAACATGTTTAATTAATTAGGAACAAAACAAAAAGACGATTCGCAGACGTAAAAACAGCAACGTCAGTATGTGTTTGTTTGTTTTATCATAACGAGCTCTTTGGTTTAGAGAAAAACAATATTTTCTTAAAGATTTACTCACATTATCAACCAAATATCAAACATTAAATGTGCAGTTTGGTCACATGTAAAGGACGAGTTCACAGTTTTAAACCAACAGTCTTCTTGCTGTAATCATTAGAAGATCCCTTCATAATGACCTTACAATGGAAGTGATGGAGGACAAAATCCACAGTCTGAAGCTAATATGAAGCTTCAGCGTCCAAATGAGTCAAATCAAGTAGATATCTTTCAACGTTACAGTCTTTTTAGTGCCAAAGTTCCTCTTTTTGTTACTATACTTCCACCTGCAGCTCAACAGGGAAACACTGTCCGAGGAAACACAAAGAGGGAATTTGATGCTATAAAGACTGTAAATGTGTCAGATATCCACTTGATATGACTAACTCAGACTGATGAAGCTGAATAGAAGCTTCACACAGACTTTTAAATGACTGTGTGGACACACTGTGGATTTTATCCTCCATCACTAACATTGAAAGCACATTTGAAGGATCTTTTAATATCCAGTATGAACAGGAGGAATGATTACAGACACCTGACTGCTGGTTTAACACACTGGGAACACTGGGAACACTGGGAACTCGTCCTTTAAGTGTTCAGATTAAACAAATCAGAAAAATGTTCACTGTTGATGTTTTTAAACATTTGAAACACGATGACACTCTGATTCAGACTTTACTTTGTTTAGAAACTAAAGATGAAACTTAAACTCACTTCAGTTCAGAACAAACACAACAAATCATCTCGTCAGAGGAATCGAGTCACTCCGGGCAAATTATAAAGAAAACAGAAAGTTTTATGAAAGTGTAGTTTTAGATTTATACAACTTCATCAGCTGCTGTTGAAGAGTTAATGACTTTTAGTGCCGAAGTTCCTCTTTTTGTTACTATATGATGAGAACCTGCTGCTGAGTCTCACAGCGTTGATGTTCAGTAGACGAACACATCGACGTTTGCAGATACAGAAGTAAAAACGTCTCTACGCTCCAGCTGCAACCGTTAGTTGATTAGTTGCCAAATATTACATTAATCGCCAACTAATTTTGATAATTGATTAATTGTTTTGGGTCATTTTTTAAGAACAAAAGTCCAAATATTCTGATTCCAGCTTCTTAATGTGTATTTCTGACATTTTATGGACCAAACAACTAATTGATTAATTGAGGAAATAATCATCAGATTGATTGATGATGAGAATCGTTGTTATTTGGTTAGTTGGACGGAGGGTTGCAGTCAGCTGACCTTTTTCCCGGCGCGGCGCAGAACTCGGTGTAATATTTGATTTTGGGTTCGGTGCCGCTCGTCCTCAGCGTGGCCACGACTCCGTTCTGCAGCGTGAAGGTGATCATCTGACTGCTCCTCGCCACGGGAAGAACCTGCACAGGAAAAACACGGTCAGATTACAGCCGAAAAACACTTCGATTAAGGACAACGTCCGCGCTCTCGTCTTACGGATCTGAGGTCGGGCTTGCTGCTGTCGTATCCCGTGGTGACGTCTCTGACGTGGACGATCCGGACGCCGCCGCACGTCTTCGGGTACGAACCCTCGCCGTCAAAGTTTCTGATACGACTGAAGATTTTGTGGATGGTGGGCGCGTCGTTACAGATGACGTACGAGGTTTTAGAAACATGATAACCGTACCTGCAGACAGGAAGTGAGCACAGAGACAACAGGACGAGTTACACTAACAGTATATTTAAAACACTTTGTTTTACTTCACTGTTAGTAGAGTTCAGAGACTGTAGAGTCAATAACAAGGCTGAAGATCAGCATCCTTCTGACAGATTCCCTCATTTGGTGTTTTGAAGGTGGTGAGCGCTGTCTAACGTGTTTGTGTGTTAGCGTTAACGCTAACCAGCTCGTTATTGACTAAATGTTCTGACTGAAGCAGAAATAAAAGTTAGAATCAGTTGGAGATGATTATTTTTCTGAGAAGATGAAAGTTTGACTGATTTGTTCCCAGTGAACATCAGTTCACTAGGGAGTGACTTATTTTCGGGCTCACGTCTGGTAGATGTTGTGCAGCTGTTGGTTCAGACTCAGATTCTTGTTGTGGAGGTAAGAAGCCATCTCGGCCACGACCACCGCCGAGCTCACGCCGTCTTTGTCGGGAACCAAACTGCCGCACAGGAACCCTGCAGAGAAACACGCTGATGAACACGCGTCACAACAACCCTAATAAATATATTTATATGTATCTATTCTCAACGTTGCACTGAGAGCAGCTACAAACCAGAGTTCAACTCCTTCTATGAACCTGCTTCTGATTGAATCGACATGCTGAGTCAGCGGAAACAGCGCCGATACGTCACAAAGTCAAAAGTTTGAAGATGATTCAGGAATTTATCTTAAAGTAAAATACAGTAAAAGATTCACCGATCGACTCCTCGAAGGAAAATATGACTGTGTTTCCTGTTTTGGCGAGTTCGTGCATTCTGTTCCCGATCCATTTAAACCCAGGAAGAGTTTCCTGTTCAAGACAGAGAGAGACAGGAAACCATCATCATCCTCCTCCTCATCCTCATACTGCTCTTTAACAGACAGAGGCGATGGTGAAACCCGATCACAGTTTACCGTTTCATCGGACCAACAACTCGTCGTCTCACCTCGAAGTGGAAACCCTCGGTGCGAGCAAAGGCCTGCAGGATCTTTGAGGACACCGTGGTGGCCAACATGTAGACGCTCTGGGTCTCTGCAGGATCCGGATGAGACTCCTTCCAGTTGAAGAACATCCACCAACCCAGCAGAGCCGCCAGCTCGTTACCTGTGAACACCTTCCAGCCGCACCTGAACACAAACACGGGTCAACAGAGGTCAACAGAGGTCAACACGGGTCAACAGAGGTCAACACGGGTCAACACGGGACAACAGAGGTCAACACGGGTCAACAGAGGTCAACACGGGTCAACAAGGGTCAACACGGGTCAACACGGGTCAACAAGGGTCAACACGGGTCAACAGAGGTCAACAAGGGTCAACAGTGTGTCTGTTGAACGTGAACTCTGAGTAAACTCTTACTCGTCAGACTTCTCGGCTACAGCCAAACGATCAGCGTCGGGATCTGTCGCCAGGACGACGGGCGCGTTCTCCCGCTCTGCCAGAAGAAGAGAAAGCTCCTGGACAGCAGAAGAAGAAAAGAGCTGGTTATTAAGACAGAAACGGTGAACTTAAAGAGAGCAGAAGAAGAACAGATGATCAGTGTCTCACCAGGACCGACTCCCCCTCCTCAGGGTTCGGGAGGTGGACCGAGGAGAAGTTCGGGTCCGGGTCTTTCTGCTCGGGGACGGGGATCGGCGGAGTGAAGCCGAACGTCTGGAAGGCCTGCTGGACGAAGGCGTGTCCGACACCGTGGAAGGACGAGTGGACGAACTTCAACGGACATCTGCTGTTCAGATCCCTGAGAGACACGAGAGCAAAGACTTTAATATGAACATATTCATATATCTACAGCACTGTATGTCTAAATGTGACCTAAAACATGATCACATTTCCACTCAAGTCCTAAAACTAGATAAAGAGACATCAGTCAAACAAATGAGACAAAAACTTTACACTTGTTCATTTATTTATGGAGGAAAATGATCCGATGTTACATATCTGTGTGAACCTCTAAGATTATCAAGTCATTTGAAGATGGAAATTAGAGTCGAGTGATTCAATCAATGGGATGACGATCCAGTGTGAGTCCGGGAGACCCTGCTTTATTTAAAGAAGAGAAATCTGGATCAGCTGTGTTAGCAGCAGCTGTTAGCCGAGCTGCTGCTAACGTTTGTCCAGTTTATTTCTCTGATAACTTAAGATCCAGACGTCCAATGACTAAAATCCTTCTTCCGGCTAAAAGATATAGTTAAAAACCACCTAAATTTATCATGAAAATGTGGCTTAAAACTGAATAAAAGTCCATTTATAACAGTTTGTGTGGAACAACCACAACGCCGATGTATTATCTTGTATGTGTGTAAGTTACTCTTTGGTAGACGCCATTGTAGCGGACAAACACAGCGCCGCCGTATGCATCTGGTGCGTGTTTACTCTTTGGTAGAGGAGGTATGACGTCATCGACAGGCGACCAAATGAAATACACAACATATATAACACAGGTCTAGTTGTTTCTAGACATTTAATGTGGAATAATTACAGATTATAGCTTTAACAGCATAATATAAGTTTATATTTAAGTTGTCATGACAACAAACTGTAGGTCCCACAACATTAGGCTATTTAATATGCTATTAACTCATTAATTAATTTATTTGGCAGAGGGAGGTGACTCCTCCTCCTCCTCCTACCTGTGGAAGCAGAGGGAGGTGAGCTCCTCCATGTAGCAGCTGTTGATCTGGGTCAGGGGGTCGGTCCTCAGGGAGCAGCTCTCCACCAGCTCCTCCTCCCAGCAGGAGGTGCTCCAGGGCTCCAGCTGCCCGTCGATGCTCCGCAGGATCTCCTTGTCGTGAGGCGAGGAGATCTGGGCGCCGTTACACCAGTACACCTGCAGGGGGGGCAGATTCAACTCTACGTGGTACCAAAAACGTCTTAAAAAGTCTAAAACTGGGAACTTCATGTCTTTTAACTTCTGCTAAAGTTCTAATTTCTGTTCATTTGTTTCATGTCTGTTAGTTTTACAGTCGGTCTGTAAACATGCAAATAATCCTGCTCAGTTTTCTGCTACTTCAACACTTGATACCTGATAAAGTTTCTAAAAGTGCTGCTGAAGCCTTTCAGGTGTTTCTCTGTTTAAATGTCTCAGTTGTTCTCAAGCTGCGTCACATTTATCAGTCTGTGGATCTGAATCTTCACTCAGTGTTAAACTGAAATAAACTCACTGAGCTTCAAGTGGAGAGTAAAGCAGCAGCTCTAGAAAACTATCTGCAGTCATAAAGATTAAATAATACTTAATCTGACCTTGTATCCGTTGTCTTCTTTGGGGTTGTGTGAGGCGGTGATCATCACTCCGGCCGCCGCTCCGAGCTTCTTCACAGCGTACGGCTGGAAAACAACAACAACAACAACAACAACAACAACAACAACAAAGTAAGAGTGACGCTTCCTGTTTTAACCAGCTGGACCCCCCCCCCCCCGCAACAGGAAGTGATGCATTACTGTTTTCTCACCACGTACGGCGTGGGGACGTACGCGGAGAAGAGATGAACGGGAACGTCTCTGCTGAGCATCACGGCAGCCGTCAGCCTCGCCAAACTGAAACACACATGAAGAATGACGAATGTTATTATTATCATTATTATTATTAACAATAATAATAATAATAATAATAATAATAATAATAATAATAATAATAGGGACTGAGCCCAAAAGGCAGAGAACTGCTGTAAAACAGTCGTCAGGGAGGTGAATAAACTCAGGATATATATGAAAGAAAACTTCTCTTAAATCTTTATATTTGTCACAGTATAACAGGAAACAGGAAGTGAGATTCTGTCTCCCTGAGGAGCCCGTTGTGCCTGTTTCTCAGTCTGGACGCGGTCAGGTCGGGTTCTCCGCCAGCATGGACTCTCTGTTTAGGCTCAAATACTAGCCTGTGTGAGGGCAGAGCTTCAGCAGCAGCTGGTGGCACTGAAGGGCTTTGAACTGGGAGGACTGGGGGTCGGAGGTGTTATTGGCTGTGTGTCTGTGCACAGTTCTGCATGCAGGACTTCCAGCGGCTGTTCTCCCCATGTTGGGAGGTCTTGGCTGGTAAGTGGACTCCACACTTCACTACCATATAACATCATCGGCTCTGTTACCGTTGAGCCAGGTCCTCACTGGAAGGTCAGTCAGTATTTTTCTTCTGATGGTGTAAAAAGCTCTTCTTGCCTTCAGCTCATTCACAGACAAAACGTCCAGTGGAGCTGATATTCAATATGTAGAATGTTTTATTGGCTCCGTTTCTATATTTCCTGATGTGAATGTATTGTTCTGGAAAGTCAATATTTTGGTCTTGTTCATATTTCTAGTCTCTCTCTCTCTCTCTCTCTCTCTCTCTCATATACATGATAATAAATGTTGGTGACGTCGTTCTTACGTCGTGTCCAGATATCGTCACCATGGCGACAGACGCAGGAACTCACCGCTCGCTGCTGCAGCCGCTCTCCTCCTGTCCTCTGGTGTCGAAACCAACCACCACCCCTCTGCTGCTGAAGTCTGGGAAATACCTGCACAGGTAACTGAACAAACCCTGCACACACACACACACACACACACACACACACACACACACACACACAGAGTCATGTTGTTGTGGATATCTGGAGCGATGGTCAGCAGTGGAGAAAGACGCACTCGGCCAAGTAGAAACTTGGTTTGAGCGTCTGACTGTGTCATCCACCCGTCTGTGTTGTTCAGGGAAGCCTCCTGTGACCTCGGTAACCATGGAGACGCTGATAAACCCTCTATCAGAACATCACAGACAGCTGGAGTCTCAAGGAGACGATATCTCAATGTCTGGTTAAGAATTGACCCGATGTGACCTCTGAAGATGGAAAACTCCATCACAGGCGTCATCATGTGACTCGTTGGTCCACAGACAGTTAATCAGCACATGTTTTAATAATCAGCTTCTCACATATATTTGTGAAAAGTGACACAAACAGTGAGGAGAGTAACGATCAGTGTCAGTCAGAGGTCATGTGACGTTAACAGAGCTGACCTGTGTGGACTGGATGACGGTCAGGTCGTTGATGCGGTTGAATCCGGCTCCCATCGGCGCTCTCAGTCCGGCGGTACCAAAGCTCATCCTGCTGCAGAGTCTGGACCTCAGCTCCTCCCACCGACCCGCCGCCACCAGAGACTCCACCTGAGCCCGGGTCCAGCGGTTCTGCAGCACAGACCACATCAGACCACATCAGACCACATCAGACCACATCAGACCCCGTAAGGGACCAAATATAGAAGAACACCAGACACTGATTCTCAAATAAATCATATTTAATGTGCATCTGATGTTGGACTTGTCTTTTATTTTGTTTTATATTTTGACAGGCGTCAGAGATGTGCAGCAGTCTCGCACCGTAGCCATGGTAACCATGGTGAAGCGAAATATGACCCAAAGTATTTAAAATGAGGATTTTCATACACTGAGGATAAAAAGGGACAGAAACCCCAGTGAGTGATGTACAGCCATTACTCAAATTTTATTTTCAATTAGGATTTCGGCTTCAGTCTGTTTGGATCCACCTGGAGCATCGAGCCGCGGTTTGTTATTCAGGTTAAAGTGGGAAGCAGCAGCAGGTCTGTCGGGACGTAACGGTCTGTGGAGGAGATGCTGGGTTCGGCTGCACAGATCTGTCTGAAAAACCTTTTTCTTCTTCTTCTTGGTTTATAACGGCGGTTGGTAACCAGTGTATCAGGTGCATCAGCGCCACCTCCTGGGTGTGGACCAGAGATTAAATCCTGCACATGAATCCTGTCTGTCTAATAAATTATTATATATCGTCTTTATTGATCATTAGTACGATCTATGACTGCAGGTGTAATAATCTCCTCCGCCACATATCTGCAATCAGCAGAAAGTAATCGTGTTAAATAATGGTAATCTCAACATTAACTAAAATAATTGTGATTATGATTTTTGTCATAATATCTAATTTTGTGGTTTTATTTATTTGAAGCAGTTTTGATATTTCTGATAGTGAACATGCCGTTCACTGTGTACATGTTAATATATGTTTTTATGTTTTCAAAGGATATTTTTGAAAAATACTTTTGCTTAGTTTGAATAAAAGCTGGTTGTGACTTAATGACTGTAGAATGATATGGATCCCAGAGTGAGAAGCATCATCATCATCATCATCATCATCATCATCATCATCATCATCCAGAGTCAGAGGCTGTTTCAGACTGATGCAGATATTAATATTTGGTTTTCTAACAGCAGGATGTTTGAGTCTCTGCACGACTTCAACTTCCTGTCATCTATCAGCAGATATCGATATATCTGCAATGAGCTGATATCAGCTGATATATTGATCAGAGTCCAGTTAAAGTCAGACAGCGACGTCCAACGTCCCCACTGCAGCGTTGTATTTATATCATGAAACATTTCTTTCTCTTTATTTTCATGTTGTTTTGATCTCGTCTTCAGTTTTTAGCTCTTTCTATGAACTTTGTTTCCTTATTTTAAATTCATATAAAGTATAAATTCATCTCATTTTAACGTCTAACTCATGAAGAAGACTAACAGGAAGTCTGAAAGCGTTCATCTGATCTACTTCACACCTGGCAGCTGGACTATCGGGGAGACGAGGAAGAGCAACGTCAATATCAATATAATAATAAAAATATCTCATAAACAACGATGATTTGCTTCTTCTTCTGTCCGTTGAGTCAACGAGCAGAAATACAGACGGCGCCACATCGTGGTCGGAGGTGGAACTACGTCCGTCGTGATGAGAACCAACTCTTCTCCTCTTCCTCACCTGCATGATGAAGACGTCTTCACTTCATCTCATCAACTTCAGCTCAAAACTGTCCAGATATTCTGTGTGTGTGAGGCGTTTAGGGAGCATCGGTAAATTGTAGTATCTACGCGTTATTATGGATCACATTGCTTCTCTTAGAGCCGCCCTTCTCTGCCTCTGATTGGCTGACCCTGATATTTTTACGCTTGACATGACAGCTCCCCAAAACTGAAGTCAAAACATCTGGATCGCCCCCCGGTGGCTGGTCATAAGCCCCGCCCCCTCCATGTTAGCGGATGGGAAATGAAACAAACTAAAACATCAAAATAAACGTCAAATTAATTTTTCCCAAAGATGGTTTCTGTCACTTTAAGTCTGATCAGTTTATTTAGTTATTTGATGATATAAAAAGGCGGTGTGACATCATGATTGACAGCTGTGACAGGATGAGGGGGGCGTGTCCTGCGGGCCGTCATCCCGCCGCCCGACTCTACTCTACGTAGACTTGTGGCTCCAAATGATGTCACACAAGCAAGATGGCCGCGGAGACACGTCGGCCATCTTTATATAAACAGTCAACGAACCCGAGCAACAAAGACAACAAGTACCGGCCAATGAGAGGCAGAGGAGGGCGGGTCTTAGTCATCAATAATAAGGTAGTGTCTGTGAGGTGTTCAGGGAACATCGGTAAATTGTAGCGTCTACTGACAGCCTGCCTGTGAGGCGTTTAAGGCCCAAACATACAAAAGAAACAAACAAACAGTATATTAAAATAAAAATAATCTGAAGCATAATGAATTATACTGAACTTACAATAAAAAAGAAAATGCTGTATTATGTTTGTGGTGTAAAATAAACACTTATTGATCAAAGTGCAGCGATTTGATACCCAGATATCTGTGATCAGTCTGAGTGATCCCACAGAGTCAAATGTTTGGTTTTAAACTACTAAATGTTATAAACATGATGTTTGTGTGTCAGACTGACAGAAGTGACTCGTTATTCTTCAGTATTTAGACGTGAAAACATGTTAGTTTGATTACAGGTTGAGATTAAACTGTGAATGCTTTTCCAGGCTGCTGACATTTACAGCGGAGGTCATCGGCATCCATGGCAGCCGTGACCTTTAAAACACACACACACACACACACACACACACACACAGCTCAGTGTGTGTGTGTGTGTGTGTGTGTGTGTGTGTGTGTGTGTGTGTGTGTCACAGCTTCATACTAACACATTAATAACACGCTACATGTGGAAACCTTCTGCTTCATGTTCTCACGTCTAAAAGCTGCAACTAACAATTAATTCTTATTATCAATTAATCTGCTGATCAGTTTATGAATGAATCCATTCATTCATCGTTTATAAACTGATCGTCATCGTTCTCAGAGTCAAAACAACCAGAAACTATTATTCAACGATCAAAACAGTTGCTGATTGATTTTCGATCAATCAGCTAATAATGAATGAATTGATTGGAGATGAAGATGATGTCATCATTTACTTCTGGAGGCGTTTTCATCTCCAGTGATGAAGATATTTAATGAAACATCACTAATTACAAACAAACCTTTATATTAAATACTATAAACAACTAATAATCAATACGTTGATCAATGGCGCAAACAAACAAACCCTGTTGGTTAAATTCTCCTCGTTAGAAACTGTAACATCTGAAGACTTGAAACATGACGAAGAAAGAAAAGAATCATTGAAGATCAAAATAAAAACAGCTTGAAATCACCAGATAATAAACATGAAAATGTGTCTGAAAGTTGTTTGTTATTGTGACTCATCAGGAAACTGTTGTAACTATTAAAGTTGAAGTTCTGACTCAGCGTTTCATAACTTATGACTCATCACATCAGTCTCAACTTTCCTTTTCTTGGCAGAAACAGTCGTGTGGAGAAGAAGCCGGATCAGCTGCTGCTCCGTGTTTCTCATAACGAAGCAGATCAATCGTCTCCATCACCGTCAATACTCAGATTGATCTCACTGTTCACACGCAGAAATCAATCGATCAGTTTCATCAGAGGAGAAAGGAAAGAAGTGTTTGAACGTCAGAGACGCTGAGCTGCGACTGTCTACAAACCCGACCTCGTTTTAACAAATCATCATATTTACAGCAGTTTAATTCCTCTTTAACTAATAATAATAATAATAATAATAATAATAATAACAACTTTAAATGTAGGATTAAAGCTGCTGCATGTTTATTAGCAGTCTATGTATGTTGTGTGTTTTTTTTCTTCTTTGATGAATTTTATTTTTAGATTATATTATTTTATTGTACATTAATAACCTGAATATAAACAGTTAATAAATGTTTATAACTGTAATGTAGTTAGAAGCAGATATAAGTTGTTATAATATATAAATATAATTTACAGGATGTTATTAACCATTTATGAGCTGTTTATATGCTGATTATAGATTTTATTTTTTAAATATGTGTTTGTTGAGACGTCTTTAAAAGCTTTTTCACTTCTTTAATTCATTGTTTTTTTTTTCTTATTTGTGCAAATAAACTAAAAAACAAAACTAAATATGTTCTTTTTTTTCATTTGATGCTGAATGTAAAAGAATAGAAATGAATCAGGTTTGAATCAGATCAATGTACATGTTTGTTATTGATATAAAGTCTGATACTGTTCATATCAGCATCATTACACAGGAGTACCACTACGTGTAACGTGCGTGTGTGTGCGTGTGTGTGTGTGTGTGCGTGCGTGTGGAATAAAAGCAGCTGCGTCATGTCCACCTTTAATCGCCTCATCATCCCCCAAAACTGATTGATCTCCATCAGACATCAGACACACCTGCCTGCAGGTCCGCACTGCGGGCACGACACACACACACAGACACGCGCGCGCACACACGCGTGCGCGCCGCTACGTCGTCGCTCAGAACTTCCATTGAGAACTAATTCGATTTTAGATTTTGAATATCGATACGATTAATTACCAAATGAAACAGGACTTGAAGCCGTAATTGTTGAAGTTGGTTCTGGTGTTTAATTCGGCATAAAGAATTTTAACCCAGCAGCTCTTGTTTAAATTAAACTTTATATATTTTATAGCTGCCAGCGTCTCTTTTTAAGCGCCTTCAATGTAGCAGCGAGCTTCGCAAACAGCTCACAAAGTTTAAATTTAAAGAAATAAAGTGCTGCTTTTGTAAGTAATTTGTACGCCGAATTAACAACACGACCGTTATTATCTATAAAACGCAAATCTTCAACCCGTTTCTACTGCACGTGAGTGTCTAAATGTAATATCTCATTAAACGCCAGATTTTTCAGGGAAGTTTGGTTCGATGTTCCTACACACTGTCAGCACGTACATCAGCACCGAGGAGGCTGTAGATCCTCCAAAACACCGGCTGGACAGACACTCACCTTGTCCCAGGTTAACCACTGCTGCACCGCCTTGTCCAGCTGCGGGTCGCCGGTGCTCGGGCACCTCAGGTTGGCGTTCAGGTCCCCGTTAACTCCGTTATCGTCTCCCATGCTGGCTGACAGGGATCCCGGCTAGCTAACAGTCCTGGAGCAGGGCCAGCTCACAGCCAGCGGGCTCCTGGGTGAAGTGAGGCGGTTAGCTCAGCTGTTAGCTCAGCGGTTAGCTGCCCCATCTGCTGTTTGTTATGGCCGCTGAACTTTAACTTTCACCGAGCTAATAGGAGCTAATAAAAGCTAACGGAAGCTACACGCTTAAAGTTACTCTACAGCGCAGCCGGCAGCCGGCTAGCTGTTAGCATGCTAACCGAGAGTCTTCCTCAGTAAATATTCGTCTTAAAGCTTAACATGACAGATAAATTATAACCAGAAATCAATAAATAATAACCAGGAAAGTTTATAAACACTTACGTCACTCCTGCAGAGTCACACACACAGAGCTTCCGGTCTCTTTTAAAAATAAAAGGCTCTGTTTGGAGATAATGAAGAATAATCAATGAATAATCAATAACTTTTATGTATTAACACTGCTTTCACTACAACGTCACCTTTAAAATGTTTATTATCAATAAAAAAAATATGCGCCTGTCTAAAAAAAAAAAAATGACCTGCTTAAATATCAGGAGTAGAGCCGTCACTTCCGGTGCAGTGTTGTCTGAGTGACGTCAGCTTCACTTCCTCCCGGTGATAGATAATCAATAATCAGGTTAATTTAATAATTAGAAACAGAAGTCATCCACTCTGTCTTTGATCAGCTCATTAAACACACTGATCATGTAAATATTGATCAGTGATCACATGCAGCAGCAGGTGACGTCAGATAGTGAAGTCAGCGCATCAGGTTGTTATAGTTGCCCTCTGAGGGGAGTATTATGGGATGTGGACTCTGTCAGCTGTCACATGGGAACTTGTGGAGTCATTTCATCCAAATATTACTTTTTATTCTTGAAAACTGTCATATTTTTTACTTCTATTTCTTCAAAATATTACTTTTCTGAAAAAATATGACACTTTGATTTTTTTCTTTAAAATATTTTTTCTTGAAATATAATTTTTTTTAAAAAATATTAAACTTTTTTCTTTGTCTTTTCTTTCTTGAAAAATTACTACTTTATTCTCAAAATGTAAGTTTTATTTTTAAATTACGTAATTATTCTTCAAAAACTTATTACGACTTATTTCTTCTAAATCTATATTTTTTCAAGATTTCATCTTTATATCTATGATTGTATATAATATATAAATATATATATATTTATATATGATATACATCTATGATATATATCAGATCTTCCTCTGAGACGTTTAAACTGTATTGTGCAGTTTTTAGGACTCAGCTGTTCCTGAAGGATTGTTTGTTTGTTTACATGTGCAGATTATATGCAGTTAAGTGTTTTTATTATATGAAAATAAATCTTTTATAAATATAAAATTGTATTTTTGAATGTGAAAACAAATGAATGAGAAACTCATTTAAATAAACAGTTTATTAAGTGAAATATCTCATAATATCACATAAATAACAAACTAGAGATAATCAATCATCATCAATCAATCAATCACGTTTTATTCTCTGAATAGAAAGTCTTTATGTATTTGTTTATTTGTTTGTCTGTTTTGTGATAAACTGAATGTTCATCATATATTATTAAAACGTGTCTGAAGATGTTTCATAGCTGGATGCTGATGAGAGATCGTCTCCATAGCAACCAGATACAGATGATGACGTCACAGTTTTATCCCATTAATGCTGTAATTAATTCATTCTGTATTTTAATGAACTTGAAGGTTAAAAAATAACAGAAAACATCAACAAGTTATTTGTTCATTTAAATTTAAATGATGTTTGTTATTAAAGGAGAAAATTCAGCTTTAATGAAGCAAAATCATTAAAACTTTATTACGTTTTATTCAGTTTATTCTGTCTTGTTGTTTTATTTTCTCAGTACTTTTATTTGCTAGATTTTGTTCCATTGAGCTGATTTTAAAGTTTGTTTACACATAAAGTTTATTATTAATTAACATATCAGGCTCCGCCTCACAGTCGCCTCATTATAAAGACAATAAAACACAAAGTTCACTTCATGAAAGCAGCTCAGTGAGAGAGCTCGTTAGCATCATG
The DNA here is from genome assembly GCF_914725855.1 of Thunnus albacares. Lineage (NCBI taxonomy): Eukaryota > Metazoa > Chordata > Actinopteri > Scombriformes > Scombridae > Thunnus > Thunnus albacares. The sequence continues at coordinate 913,400 of NC_058111.1, forward strand.
TGATTGGTTCAGCGTGGGTCAGCTGACAGTCGAAGGTGTGCGTGAAGGCGTCCAGCAGGTGAGGGACGGCGTCCTCCACGCTGACGTCTCTCTGCAGCTCGGCGCTCAGCGACGTCACGCCTTTATCCTCGATGCCGCACGGCACGATGTGCGTGAACCACGACAGGTCGGTGTTACAGTTCAACGCCACGCCGTGAGACGTGACGTAGCGACCGCAGTGGATCCCTGTAAAACAATAACAACAACAACAACAACAACAACAACAACGTTCATGTTTGTCTTCATCTTCCAAACTCTGCAGATTGTTCACACAAATGAAACAAACTTAAAAGAGTCAAAACATTTAAGAGGCTGTTTGTGGAGTCAAATGGAAACAAACAAACAAACAAACAAACAAACAAACAGTTGTTGTTGTTCGTTGTTTTTTATCGTTTAGTTTTCCAGAATCTAAAATGTTTTGTATTATTGTAGAAAGAATGACTAAAACTATTTATCAATTATCAAAATGTTGCTGATTAATTTCTCTCGATCAGCTGATCAATGAATCAGCTGATCAATGAATCAGCTGATTGTTGAACAGGATATAAACTAGACTGAACCTGGAAACATTCATATTAATATAAAGATCATAAAAACCTTCAGTTCAGGTTAAAGAAAACATTCAAGTTTCTTCTTCGTCCTTCAGGATGTGACATCACAACCAGTTTGGAGCCAATCAGGACTCAGTATTTAGAGATTCTGGATTTTTAATGAAGGGTTAGGGTTAGGGTTATTAACTGATAAATAATTTGTGTCTGAAACGGTTTCACATCAGAAAGATGAAGGTTGTAGTTTTCGTACCGATGGCGCAGATCTTATTGTCTCCGACCCAAACGCCGGTGTGAGGAGACGTCGACGCTTCGATGCCGAACCTGCCGCAGACGGAGATGATCGTCTTCTCCAGCTCGCCAACGTACCAACGAACACTCTGAGAGAACAGACAACATCAGCAGCAAGATCATAGCTGTGGGCGGAGCTACAAGTGAAGCCCCGCCTCCCAGCATGCGGCGAGGGAACAAAGCAGGTTCAGACCTTCTTGAAGGAGCCCAGGTTCAGGACCGGGTAGCAGACCAGCTGACCCGGGCCGTGGAAGGTGATGAGTCCTCCCCGGTTGGTGCGGTGGACCTCGGCGCCCAGCCGGCTCAGGCGGTCCAGCAGGGGGGCGGGGTACGGTCTGTGGCGGATCCCCGTGGTGTAGACCGGCGGGTGCTGACACAGCAGCAGGGCGTGAGCCGGACCGGACCGGTGCCGGTTCACGTAGACCTGCTGCAGCCGCACGGCCTCCTGGTACGAGACCAGGCCCAGACGGACCACCTCCACCACCGGCCGGCCGCCCTGCATCCAGGACCTGGACTGGAACCGGGACCGGGACCGGGACCAGGACCGGGACAAGCTGTCAGTTAGAGCAGAGACGTTAACGACCGTCAACTGTTACTATTTTCTTTATTAATCAAGTCATTGATTAGTCGTCTCTACGGAGGATTTAAAACGCCAAATAAAAACAAATCAAAGAAATAATGTAAACAAACAAACACGTTGTTGATGTGTTTGTTGTTTTCTCACTGACATCATTAAAACTAAAACATGCTGAAAGGAAACTTGACTTTAATAACCTTTAATTGTTTTTCATTGTGAATTTTTCTTTGTTTTCTTTGCTGTGATTTGATCTTAATGTGGAAAATTAATTTCACAACGAAAAACAATTAATTCAGACAAAAAAATAATTATTTTCCTCTGAACATGTTTTTGTCTTTTAAGTGTAAAACCGTAAATACAAAACAATGTGTAATATTTATTACATTATTCCTTTAAGTTGTTTTTATTTAGACATTTTTAATCTTCCGTATATTTCAGATGTTTGTTTTTGATGTTCAGTCAAAAAATACTTTAAAAAACTGCAAATATTCTCATGTGAGGAGCTCAATTTAGTGAATTTGGGGATTTTTTGATTAAAATATGTGATTAATTTTCTGTCGATGTTTGATGATCTTTGACTCGTCTTTCAACTCTGCAGCTTTGTTGTTGCTTCTTCTAAACTGTAAACAAACTCAAACTAGATTTTATTCAGAAGTTTGTGAGTAAAAGTGAAGAACTTTTACTTTTATCTTTCACGAAGAGCAGAGATTTAAGTTGGATTATATCTTTACAAACTGAAAGGTGGTTATGGGATGGTTACGGAATGGTTATGAGATGGTTATGGGATGGTTATGGAATAGTTATGGGATGGTTATGGAATGGTTATGGAATGGTTATGGGATGGTTATGGAATAGTTATGGAATGGTTATGGGATGGTTATGGAATAGTTATGGGATGGTTATGGGATGGTTATGGAATGGTTATGGAATGGTTATGGGATGGTTATGGGATGGTTATGGAATAGTTATGGGATGGTTATGGGATGGTTATGGGATGGTTATGGAATAGTTATGGGATGGTTATGGGATGGTTATGGAATAGTTATGGGATGGTTATGGGATGGTTATGGAATGGTTATGGAATAGTTATGGAATAGTTATGGGATGGTTATGGAATAGTTATGGGATGGTTATGGAATGGTTATGGGATAGTTACGGAATAGTTATGGGATAGTTATAGGATGGTTATGGAATAGTTATGGCTCATTACAAGTGCAACCACAGATAACTCCGCTGCTTTATATATATAAGTGGATCTGTGATGAACATTTGATATGAAGTTAAATTAAATGTGTGAGAGGATCAATATACAATCAGTTTTCTGTCCATAATGTTCGTACACACGTGTCAGACTTTAGATTCTCCTGTCGACTTTGTTTTTATAGATCACAACTTTAGCGCGGGAAGTGCCGCGCGTCTCTTTCAAGCCCCGTTTTGTGCGCACGCAACGGTTATAACTGAGACCTCTGATCACTAATAATCACATGATCACTGATAATCAATGATGTTTACAGTTTCAAACCTGAGTAGTTTCTGTGTGTGCCGCTCAGCTGCTCTCACCGGCCGCCATCGCTGTCACTCTTCTTCTTCGACCGGAAAAAGTGTTTCTTCTTCCGGTTTGTGCAGCCGACCGGAAGATAAAACCTTTCACAATAAAACTTCAATTCGTTTATTTTATCCACAAGACTCTTATTTATTTATTTATTTATAATTTTATATCAATTTTAAAGATTTTCAAAACGTATTCATGTCTTAATTTAATTAAATTTTCTCTGTATTTCCATGAAGTTGTAATATTTCAGTTATGTACTCAGTGCCAATTAACTAACAATACCTTCTGTGTCTGTTATATGGTTATGTCATGTTATATGTGTCATGTTATATATATACAGTAAATAAACTTCATAAAAATCTTTGGTTCATATTCATAATATATGATATACAAATATCCACATAAAACTTGTGATATTGTAGATGTTATAACATTTTTAAACTATATTAAATGAGAAGTTTAAAGCTTTCAATAGTTTTTTTTATTTGTTCTTTGTTTACACACATCATGGTGAGAAGTCACTGAACAAATCATTATAGAAATTGTTTATGGTTAATTGTTTGCGAGCTCAGATCTAGAAACATAGCAGATAGCAGTGGGTTGGTAAGTGTTTCTGAAACTTTGTTTTGAGTTTTGATTCAGATTTAGCCCGTTGTCAGTCTTTCTTTGGGCAGAGCAGTTCCTGGTTTCACTCTCTGAGTCACAGTAAGTGAGTCAGCTGACGCAGGTCGCACCCTCTGTTGTTGCTTTGTTCTGGAAGTCTGAAAGGGGCGGGTCCAGCCGCAGTACTTCTTGATACTTAAACACACAGGCTGCGCTGTAGTGTCAGTCCTTATTGTGTTAAGACTGAATTGGATAAAGACCTTTGAGTCTACCTGTGTGAGTCCACTGAGCAAAGACACTGACTGGTTTTTCCTTTTCTACTGTTTACTCTCATAGTCTGCCTCACTCACCATGTGCTACAAAGACATCCGTGTCATCCAAGGCTTGCGAAAAAATCGCATCTGTTGTAGACAAAGCAACCCTGAGAACCTCTATTTACTCAGAAAAATCTCCACTACTCACTCCTCCTTCACTCCCAGCCTATGGAGTTGCCAATTGACTGTTAATAAAAAGAATTTTTCCGGGCACTTGAATGTTCCTCACTCCTGGTCAATGAGGCTACAGATAAACTCTGCTCCTCACTAGCCTCCTCTCTTAACCATCTCTGCCCTCTAACATCCAAACCTGCTCGCATCATCCCCCCAGTCCACGGCTCACTGAAGTCATCAGAGAGCAAAGGATGGAGCTCAGAGCAGCAGAGAGAAAATGGTGTAAATCCAGAGAATCCACTGACCTCAGTGACTATCAGGGTCTCCCAGCATCATTCTCCTCCAGTTTAAAAACTGTTAAGACCACTAACTATGAGAACCAGATCTGTGGCGCCACAGATGCTTGGAAAATGTTCTCTGCTTTTAACTCACTCCTCAATCCGCCTCCTCCTCCTCCTCCCTCCGCTCTGCTCACTGCAGACATGTTTGCCTCATTTTTCAGCGACCAGTTCTCTGAGCGTGACCAACCCAGACTAGAGCTGCCAGCTAACAGGGCCAAACTCTCCTCATTCTCCCCTATGACTGAGGAGGAAGTCTCCAAACTTCTGCTGGACTCTCGTCCCACTACCTGTCCTCTGGACCCAATACCATCCAACCTGCTACAGACCGTTTCCCCCACAATTAACCCCGCAGTCACACACATCTTCAACTCCTCACTTACAACGGGTGTTTTCCCCGCCGCATTTAAGCAAGCTCGAGTCACCCCGCTGCTCAAAAAACCTACACTCACCCCAGCTCAGGTTGAAAACTACAGACCGGTTTCACTCCTGCCCTTCCTGTCAAAAATACTTGAGCACACAGTCTTTAACCAAGTCTCTGAATTCCTTTCTGAGAACAACCTGTATGATCTGAATCAGTCCGGCTTTAAGCGGGGTCACTCTGCCGAGACGGCACTCCTGTCGGTTATGGACTCACTATGCTCAGCTAAAGTTTCTGGTCAGTCCTCAGCTCTATTGCTGCTGGATCTGTCAGCTGCCTTTGACACGGTAAACCACCAAATTCAGCCCCCTTCTCTTCACAATATACACCACCTCACTTGGCGCAATCATCAGCTCCCATAGTTTCTCATACCATTGCTATGCTGATGATGCCCAGCTATTCCTATCGTTCCCACCAGAAGACCACACAGTCTCGGCTCAGATCTCGTCATGCCTTGCCAATATATCAGCATGGATGAAATAACGCCATCTTCAACTCAACCTCTCTAAGACTGATCTCCTTGTCATCCCAGCCAGTCCCTCCATACAACAACAGATCAGCATCCAGCTCAAATCAACCAACTCATACCCCTGCCTGGAACTTGGTTGTCATGATTGATGACCAGCTACCCTTCAAGGCTCACGTGGCCTCAATTGCTCGGTCATGTTGGTTTGTCCTGTACAACATCAGAAAGATCAGACCTTTCCTGTCTGAGCATGCAGCACAACTCCTGGTTCAGGCTCTCGTAATATCACACATTGACTACTGCAACTCCTGACTGGCAGGCCTCCCTGCATGTACGTTCAAACCTCTGCAGATGATCCAGAACGCGGCGGCGCGTCTGGTCTTCAATGTGTTGAGCTTCGATCAACACATGTCACCCTGCTGTTCATATCCCTCCACTGGCTCCCAGTTGCTTCCCGCATCGAATTCAAAACCCTGACACTCGCTTACAGAACAACAACTAAAACACCTGAACTCCCTCATTCAGGTCTACACTCCCTCTCGCTCACTACGCTCTGCCAATGAAAGGCGCCTGGTACCACAACAGGACCCTAAGTCACTAGCTAGACTCTTCTGTAGTTCCTTGGTGGTGGAACGAGTTCCCAAACTCTGTTCGATCTGTAGAGTCCCTCTCAATCTTAAAGAAAAGACTGAAGACCCAGCTCTTGAAAATAAATCAATAAATTATCCGCTTCTGTGCACTCTATGCACTGCCGGTCAGCCAGTTGTTAACTGGTGACTCTAACTTGCCCTTAGGTGTGAATGTGAGTGTGAATAGCTGTCTGTCTCCATACTGTATGTTAGCTCTGTTATTGGCTGGCTACCTGTCCAGGTGTACTCTGCCTCTAGCCCAACATCAGCTGACCCTGTTGAGGATAAGAAGAAAAGAAAATGGATGAAACATCATTTAAAATTGTAAGTAAATAAAATACTCCCCTGTTTATTTCAGATCCTCTCAAACATGACTTCCGTTATTTTCTGTTTTTCATAATAAATATATTTTATTGTGAAGTTGCATCTCGCGCGGTGTTCCAGCTCCGCGGTTGGCGGGCTGCGCGCGGCGGGGCGGGGCTTGATGTGAGCGCGGACCGGAGAGAGAAGACTCACCAGGGAAGATGGCGACCGCAGGGTCCGCCGAATCGCCCTGCAGACCGGCCAGCGCCGCCGGCAGGTCCCTGCCCGGTTCCCGGCCCGACTCCCGGCCCGGAGCCGGGCGCGGGGCCGCGTGTAGCCCGCGGGACGACGAGATGAAGAAGTGCGCGGTGTGTGCGGAGGCTCAGCCCGGCGGACAACCGGCCTGTCCGCTCTGCCGGGCCCGGAGCTCCGGCAGCGACGAGCGGCTCCGCAGGAGGAGTGACCCCGAGAGGAGCAGCAGCAGGCCGGGCAGGAGGGACTGCGACAGCCGGAGAGGTCGGTGTGTTTACCGGGGAAACCACAGCTGACATTCCGCTACTGCTGGCTGTTTGTTCTGACAAATTAACCACAGGAACATCAGACACAGCCAGACTTTAATTCAGTCCTCAGTAACTTTGCTGTAACTTTGGTTTTATCAGCAGGAGGCCTGAAGAGTTTCTGACCGGCTGTCAGCTTCACTTTACCGGCAGTAACAGTCTCAGTCAGCCGCTTACAGATACTTAAACGTTTCAGTCACTCGGTGGACAACATAACGGCAGGTTTAAATGTGTTTCATGGAGTTTTGTATGAAGCTTGCTGGAGCAGAAAAGACAGAAATCATTGATATTATCAGATAAAGCGTCATGAAGTGTGAGCTTGATGTTTATCAAAGACATTGATTGACATGAATGTGTCAGATGTGCAGGATAAAGCAGATATCTGCGCTGTCTCCGCTCAGATCAGGTGATTTGTTGGAGGACTTGTCCAGACTTGTTTCCTCTCGGTCTCCTTCATCACCGTGTTTCTGTCTGCAGCAGCTGTTTTGTTTTTATTGATTATTAAGTCTTAAATGGAATTAAACCCGAACAACATAGAGAAAACACAGCTGCTGTAACTCAGAACATGCAGGTAATTTCAGGTAATAGTCAGTTTTTTGGCTTCGTTCAGAACTAACAAAACTTTTCATTTCTCCGTTTACAGTCTGAGTTTGTTCCCTTCAATACAGACGATTTATTATTATTACATAATATTTTATAAGGACAAGTGTCCATGAGACAATCTAAATGTGTATCTGCCTTTAATATCACTGTGGGTAAAGTTACTAATCAATAATCAGGATAAATTCCTCAATCACAGTAGAGCTGCAACAATTAATCGATCACTCTGCAACTGTTTTGATATTTGAATTATCGTTTTAGAGATTAGTAAACTGAATATTTGTTGATCAGACAGAACAACTTTGACTCTGGGTTTTATTAATCAATAATAAAAAGAATCTTAAGTTGCAGCTTTAAATCACAACCTGCTCCTACTTTTATAATTTAATACATCTTACAAGTAGTTTGCTGATGTTTTCTCTGGAGCTGCAGCTAACTGTTATTTTTCATTATCGATTAATCTGTTGATTATTTTCAAGATTGATTGATTAGTTGTTTGGTCCATAAAATGTCAGAAAACAGTGAAAACTGGATCAGAAACCAGAAAATATTCACACTGAAGAAGCTGGAATCAGATAATTAATTGATTGAGTTGATTAATGGTTGCAGCTCTGGTTTTCTCCTTGTTGACGTTGTTATTTATGATGTTTGTTTGTTTGTTTTCTGTCGTCAGAGTTCTTCGTGTGTCCGGCTCTCGTCCCAAAGTCTGCTGAAGTTTCATCAAACATGAAACACAAGGTGAGCAAGAAGATTCACAGACAGTAAAGTAGTGAACTGTTCGTTAGTGACGTCATTAACAGGAAGTCAACACAAGTTAAAGCTGAACTGATGTTAACATGTATCATCACACATGAGAGGAGCTAACTGGAGCTCTGCCAGTTATACCAGTATGCATGTAAAATATTAAACATATTAAAGTATAATTAGTTCCGGTTATCGTTCCTTTTATAAAATCCATTTTTAACAAAAAGAAAATCACATTAGAGTACAAATCTTTACTTTTATTATTACACACTCAAAGTAGTTAAGAAATAAAAACAGATTTACTACAATCACTGTCATAGTGTTGATGCCATCAAGCTAATCTCAGCACGACAAACCGTTCATCCCATAATATCAGCTAATGGCGTCTGAAAAAACTCACCAACCAGTTAAACTCGCTGGTTTTAACGTCGGTTAGTTTCAAAGTGTCTCTGAACAGCTGCTGCTGTTTTGTTTATATTGTCTGTTAATGCTAGCTGGGCTAACAGCTCAAAACGTAGCAGCTTCATCAGTAACAGGAAGTTGGACCAAAACACGTAACCTGCAGGTAAGACGAGACGAAGCTGTGTTAAAATATCACCGATGATGATGATGATGATGATGCCTGTCGTATGACATCAGCGGCTGGTGAACGGCCGCTAACGTAGCGAAGCAGTCTCTGTGTTAACGGAGGCTAATGTTAGCTAACGTTAAATAATGTAAGCCGAGCCTCACAGCTGTTCGCCAGCCGCCGAACCGCCGCTGCTCTGATGTCTTACGACAGGCAGAGTCATCATCATCATCATCATCATTGATACTTTAATACGTCTTCTTACGTGTTTTGGTTGAACTTCCTGTTACTGATGGCGGCTCGGCTCCTGCTAGGTGTCCAGTTTGGTACCGAGAAACAAGAATTTTTTTGATAGTCAAAGCAATTCAGTCGATGCCATCGAGGTATCGAGTTCGATACTCGAAAGCGTAATAAAGGCGTCACTTCTTGATGTAAACTGAGACACATTCACTCAAACTTTTATTTGACTGTTTTTGTAAAATCATTCGTTATTTTAATGTGATTTAAATGTGAGTTAGTTTGGTTTGTGACTGTTCCAGCTGTTGCTGTCGGAGGACAGAGAGGAAGTCAAGAGGAGAAACATTCACATCTGTAAAGACGAACCAGGATCAGTCCGACATGATGAAGAGCCTGTGAGTCTGAACAATCACCATCATCATCATCATCATCATAAAGAGTCTGTGAGGTTCTGTCCGTCTCAAACCGCTGGTTTTTCTCAGGGAGTTCTGTCTGACTCCGAGAACGAGGAGCCAATCAGCAGGAGGATCAGAAACGTCTCCGCCTTCGTCAGGAAAACCAAAACCTCGTCCGCCATCAGCAGGTGAGCAGAGCGTCATTCACCTGTCGGCTCAGAGTCGTACCCGCTGACAGTCGGTGTCACCTCTGACCCTGTGTTTCTTCTTCAGTGGTTCTCAGAGGAGTCGGAGCTGCACTGACCCAGTGGAGGACGGTGGAGGGAAGCTGAAGGTGTTCCCGCCGCCGGCCATGATGGACAGAGTACGACACACACATGAACTCACCTGAGACCTGGTCTGTCTGTCTGATGCTGTGTTTAATGTCTGTTGTGTTCCTCAGGTCGGTATCAGCCACAGCTTCACCGCAGGAATCCTCCTCTCCTCTGAGAACAGTCGCTCCGTTTCTGCTCCCGTCACCGCGCCCGACCGCCGGCTCACCTGGCGCGCCGTGATGACGTCATCGTCCACCGCCCTGGGCCCGGAGCGCTCCATCAGCCCCGAGAGCAACGACAGCATCTCCGAGGAGCTCAACCACTTCAAACCCATCGTCTGCTCGCCGTGCACGCCGCCCAAACGGCTGCCGGACGGCCGGCTGATGGAGCCCACCATCGTCAAGTCCACGCCCAGGAACCTGACCCGCGGCCTGCAGAAGGCCACCAGCTACGAGGCGAGTCCTGCCGTGCTGCAGAAGTGGAGGCAGATCGAGCTGGACCGCCAGAGCCTCAAAGTGAACTCCAAGGCCACGCTGACGAGCCCCGTCAACGAGCTCCAGGACGCCGTGAAGACGCATCAGAACTCGGTGGGAGACGGCGTCGTGTCCGTCAACAAGAGGAAGCTGCTGTTCGACCCTCCGTCGGGAGACGTGGACGGCTTCCAGAAACAGTCTGTAAAGATCCGGGTCCCTGCGATCCGCTACAGCAGCGAGGCGGCGTTCAGAGGAACTTCAGATTTTGAGCCGGCGGGCGGAGCTCCGGAGTCGTGTGGCGGCGGCGGCGGAACGCTGTTCAGCCGGAAACAGTCGTTCTCGCCATACACAAAGAACTCCGGCTTCCAGTCCTGCAAGTTAGTGCCAAAGGACTCGCAGAGTCCCAGGAAGGAGTCCGACAACCAGTCTACCTCCCGGAGGGGCCAGAAGAGGAACCAGAAGACCAAACACTTGGACCCGGACCGAGACCCGGACCTGAGGAGGGGGCAGATCCAGCAGGACCGAGCGCTGGCCCTGAAGCTGCAGAGACAGTTCGACCTGGAGAACCAGAGCGCCGCCCGCCGGAGGAGTCCCGACAAGTACTTCCTGCGGTCCTGGATGTCCAATCAGAACCGCAGGAGGCGTGGCCTGCGGAGATCTCGACGAATCAACAAGAAGCACTAGTGAGGAGTCAGACAGGAAGACGTTGACTTATGCAAAGTTAGAAAGTTAAAGGTCTGAATGTTTTAATGACTTTATTTAACCCTTTAAACACTGGTGAGGAAAAAGGGTTAATGAGACCTGAGACATGGACGTGTTTTCACCAGCAGATCACCAAAACCACCATCAGCTGCAGTTTTTATAGGAAGTCCAGCTGGATTTAAACACAAACATTCTTTCATTTTACAGACATTTAATCTGATTCTTTGTGTCTTTAGACTCTTTCTGAAGAATCAGTTTGGACGTCAGGCTTTAATTTCAGCATTTTATAGACAAAATAATAATGAAGTGACTTATAGAGAATCATTGTTGCAGCCGTTGACGCTGCAGAAATCAACATAACGAGGAACAAACTGCTGATAATGACAGACTTCTGTCTTTGTGTCAATGACTGTGTTAATTTGATTAAACTCACTTTTATTCAGAAATATGCACCATGTGATTAAAATATAAACTAAAATAATAAAGTAAGCAAAGTTTATTTATACAGCAGCTGTTAAAAGCTTTTTACAAACAGAATGAGACCAACAATATTAACAAATATCACACTACAGCATCAATAAAAACATTATTTATTATTTCACTGATTCAGTATTCTGACGCAGGTTTGTATTGATCCTCAGAGGTGCAGATTCCTATAAAAGTGTTCAATTGATCAAATTACAAACAACTAATTGACAGGAAGTGATCGTCTGCTGTTCTCATTAGAAGCAAAAACTTCACCTGTCGTCACCTGTCGGGGTGAAACATGTCAAAAATGTGCTTTATTTTTTTATCAACAACAGGAAGTGTTGTGCTTATGGTGTCCCAAAGGGTTCAATATTGCAGAAATTAATGAGTAATTATGAAAAAAATAATCACATGTATAAATTTAGAAAAATACATAAATGAAACAATAATTTGTAAAATAATTTAATAAATTAGTAAAATTCAACTTTTAATTAACATGAAATATTAATTCATCATCAGGACTTCATTATTATTTCAGAAAATTAAATAATTTATAAATAATTTCAACTCAAATTCTATTTGTTACAATTTTTAGTTCATAATGTCCTTTTTTTCCAAAAGTCTACTTTTTATTTCGTAACTTTATTTTTTCAATGTTGTCTCTGCCTTTCAGCCAATCACAAGCCCCCTGCCACTAGCAAGCTCAACAGCAGCTACCAGATGTAGCCGTTTAGCTTCTGTTAGCGAGAACGACAGCAAGACTAAAAGTTAACCGAACAACTAGCTGCTGTAAACCACAGACTGTATAAAAATATGGACGTAGTTACCGTGACGACACTCGTTGGTTTCTGAAGAGCGGTTCTGAAACTCAAAGCGAGCCGCTCCGGCCGTCGCCATCTTGGCAGTGCGTGACTCTGCCTAACTCCCAGCCAATCAAAAATGGGCAAAGAGGCGGGGCCGAATGGCTGAAACAAGCCACCTAACGGCTGGCGGACCTGTCACTCAAAGCAGTCATGTCCTTCAATATGCAAAACTTTACGGCTTAATAAAACTTAAACGGGTGAGTTATAAAAAAATTCACCCCCCGTACAGTTGTCATGAAAGAGGAAATTAGCTACAGAGACCAAAACCGTTGTTTGTACCAGGCTGTAAACATGTTTATTTCTGCTGTAAAGTTGGACATTTTAACATGGAGGTCTATGGGGATTGACTCGCTTTTGGAGCCTCAAGTGGCTGTTCAAGGAACTGCAGTTTTTGGCTTCATTTTACAGCCCCGGAGGTTGCTGCTTGCTGTAAATACACACAAACTGCTTTAGCTTATAAGCCTTAACTGCTCATGCTGCCTAGCTAGCTAGCTAACGAGCTAATTAGTCTAGCTAGTTGGCTAACTAGCTAGTTGGCTAACTAGCTAGGCAGGTTGTGAGCTTTGTTTATTACTGCAGCAGCTAACATTAGCCGGCTAAGACAAAACTACTTCAACAGCGTTTTGAATCCAAAGACGTTCCTCAGAGAGACAGTTAGCATAAAATATATAATATTTAATTTTTAATAATAATCTTTAATAATATTAATAAATGTATATAAATTTTATAATTGATAATTATTATAATAACAATTTTATTATTTCACAAATTGTTGGTTCACTTATATATTTTACATAATTTATTCATATGATTATTTCTTTGATTTTAAGTCTAATTCATTTAATATTGACACTTTGGGCTTCCATAATGTTGGGGCTAAAGGACACTAACACACATTTAAATGAGACACATTAAAGCCTAAAAGTAGTTTGTTGTTCAGCTGAGCTGCAGGAGTTTGCACTTCTTCACCAATAATTCACGTTTCTTTGTCGTCCAGCAGCCGCGGAACCGAATTCTTCCGATAAATCTCTCCATGGTTTCTGCAGCTGATGGTCTTCCACTGAACGTTTCAGACACTTTGTGATTTTTTTGGGGGGGGGGTTTCCTCCTCCAATGTTGTGCCGATCTGGATGGAGTCTTGTCTGTACCCACCGAGGCTCATGGGAACTGTAGTCTATTGGAGATGCTCCACAGACTAACTGAAGGAGAAAGTGATTAATGGCTGATTGTCAGGAAAGATCCAGCCCGCCTCGTTACTCTCCGGGAGAGAAAAGTCATGTGATGGGACGAGTTTTATTGTTTGAGCTCATTAATAAAGGATTCAGAGGATGAGTTTTACAGGTGTATGTGACCCATCCTCCTCGTATAATGCTAGAAATACACATCTGTACTAATGCTGACATTAGTTTTTAAATGGCTCTACATTACGAGATGGATGGATGGATGGTCTGTTTTCTTTTTTCATTCCAGTATGACTCCAAAACAAAAAAATCATCAAGTTTTATCTCAGAAGCCGTAATTTACATTATTTCAGAAATGCAGATTGACAACCAGGTTTGTTATAAAAACACAGGTGATGCTCACAAAGAGTAATTTCACCTGTAATCAGAACTGATAGAAAACTATCAAATAGCAGGAAAATAACTTTTATTTTTCCTCAGCAGAAACTGGACAGTTCACTTAATATAGTTAGCCATTAAAGTGAAACTGAATTTTCTCCTCACAATCCCTACTTTTAATTTTGATCCTGAACTACAATTATTTACAAGAGGTGACTTTTAGGGCTTCAACTAACAATTATTTTCTCAATTAATCATTTAGAAACTCATCACAATATTATAGAGCACAAGATGACTCCATTTAATGTCTCATACAACACACAGTCTGTATTTAACACACAGTGTATATAACACAATCTATATATAACACACAATCTGTATATAACACACTTTATATAACACACAGTATGTATATAACAGTCTGTATTTAACACACAGTGTATATAACACACTGTATATAACACTATCTGTATATAACACACGGTCTATATATAACACACAGTATATACAACACTCCATATAACACACAATCTGCATATAACAGTCTGTATATAACACACAGTCTGTATATAACACAATCTGTATATAACACACAGTATGTATATAACACAAAGTCTGTATATAGCACAGACTGTATATAACACACGGTCTGTATATAACACACAGTATGTATATAACACAATCTGTATATAACACACAGTATGTATATAACACAAAGCCTGTATATAACACAGACTGTATATAACACACAGTATGTATATAACACACAATCTGTATATAACGCACAGTATGTATATAACACACAGACTGTATATAACACAAAGTCTGTATATAACACACGGTCTGTATATACAACAAAGTCTGTATACAACACAGACTGTATATAACACACGGTCTGTATATAACACAAAGTCTGTATATAACACCGTCTGTATATAACACACAGTATGTATATAACACACAGTCTCATATAACACACAATCTGTATATAACACACAGTGTATATAACACACAGTCTGTATATAACACCGTCTATATAACACACAGTACGTATATAACACACAGTCTGTATATAACAGTCTGTATATAACACACAGTATGTATATAACACACGGTCTGTATATAACACACAGTCTGTATATAACACCGTCTGTATATAACACACAGTCTGTATATAACACCGTCTGTATATAACACACAGTACGTATATAACACACAGTCTGTATATAACACACAGTATGTATATAACACACGGTCTGTATATAACACACAGTCTGTATATAACACCGTCTGTATATAACACACAGTCTGTATATAACACCGTCTATATATAACACACAGTACGTATATAACACACAGTCTGTATATAACACACAGTATGTATATAACACACGGTCTGTATATAACACACAGTCTGTATATAACACCGTCTGTATATAACACACAGTCTGTATATAACACCGTCTGTATATAACACACAGTACGTATATAACACACAGTCTGTATATAACACACAGTATGTATATAACACACGGTCTGTATATAACACACAGTCTGTATATAACACCGTCTGTATATAACACACAGTCTGTATATAACACCGTCTATATATAACACACAGTACGTATATAACACACGGTCTGTATATAACACACAGTCTGTATATAACACCGTCTGTATATAACACAAAGTCTGTATATAACACCGTCTATATATAACACACAGTACGTATATAACACACAGTCTGTATATAACACCGTCTGTATATAACACACAGTATGTATATAACAGTCTGTATATAACACAGTCTGTATATAACACAATGTCTGTATATAACACCGTCTGTATATAACACACAGTCTGTATATAACACCGTCTAGATATAACACACAGTACGTATATAACACACAGTCTGTATATAACACCGTCTGTATATAACACACAGTCTGTATATAACACCGTCTGTATATAACACACAGTCTGTATATAACACCGTCTATATATAACACACAGTACGTATATAACACACAGTCTGTATATAACACACAGTATGTATATAACACCGTCTGTATATAACACACAGTCTGTATATAACACCGTCTATATATAACACACAGTCTGTATATAACACCGTCTATATATAACACACAGTACGTATATAACACACAGTCTGTATATAACACCGTCTGTATATAACACACAGTATGTATATAACAGTCTGTATATAACACAGTCTGTATATAACACAATGTCTGTATATAACACAGTCTGTATATAACACACAGTCTGTATATAACACCGTCTGTATATAACACACGGTCTGTATATAACACAAAGTCTGTATATAACACCGTCTGTATATAACACACAGTATGTATATAACACAGTCTGTATATAACACACGGTCTGTATATAACACAAAATCTGTATATAACACACAATCTGTATATAACACACAGTGTATATAACACAGTCTGTATATAACACAGTGTATATAACACACAGTATGTATATAACACCGTCTGTATATAATACAAAATCTGTATATAACACACAATCTGTATATAACACACATTGTATATAACACCGTCTGTATATAACACACAGTGTATATAACACAGTCTGTATATAACACACAGTCTCCATATAACACACAGTCTGTATATCACAAAGTCTGTATATAACACACAATCTGTATATAACACACGGTCTGTATATAACACACAGTGTGTATATAACACAGTCTCCATATAACACACAGTGTGTATATAACACACAGTCTGTATATAACACACAGTCTCATATAACACATAATCTATATATAACACACAGTGTGTATATAACACAGTGTATATAACACAGTCTGTATATAACACACAATCTGTATATAACACACAGTCTGTATATAACACAGTGTATATAACATACAGTATGTATATAACACACAGTCTGTATATAACACAAAATCTGTATATAACACACAATCTGTATATAACACAGTCTGTATATAACACAGTCTGTATATAACACAGTGTATATAACACAGTATGTATATAACACACAGTCTGTATATAACACAAATCTGTATATAACACACAATCTGTATATAACACAGTGTATATAACGCAGTCTATATAACACAGTGTGTATATAACACACAATATGTATATAATACACAGTCTGTATATAACACACAGTGTATATAACACACAGTCTGTATATGACACACAGTCTGTATATAACACAAAATCTGTATATAACACACAATCTGTATATAACACACAGTCTGTATATAACACAGTGTATATAACACACAGTATGTATATAACACACAGTCTGAATATAACACAAAATCTGTATATAACACACAATCTGTATATAACACAGTGTATATAACACAGTCTGTATATAACAGTGTGTATATAACACACAATATGTATATAATACACAGTCTGTATATAACACACAGTGTATATAACACACAGTCTGTATATAACACACAGTGTATATAACACACAGTCTGTATATAACACACAGTGTATATAACAGTCTGTATATAACACACAGTCTGTATATAACACAGTGTATATAACACACAGTATGTATATAACACACAGTCTGTATATAACACACAGTCTGTATATAACAAAAAATCTGTATATAACACACAATTTGTATATAACACACAGTCTGTATATAACACACAGTGTATATAACACACAATCTATATATAACACAGTGTATATAACAATTTGTATATAACACAGTCTGTATATAACACACAGTCTGTATATAACACACAGTGTGTATATAACACACAATATGTATATAATACACAGTCTGTATATAACACACAGTGTATATAACACACAGTCTGTATATAACACACAGTGTATATAACACACAGTCTGTATGTCACACAGTCTGTATATAACACACAGTGTATATAACAGTCTGTATATAACACACAGTCTGTATATAACACAGTGTATATAACACACAGTATGTATATAACACAGTCTGTATATAACACACAGTCTGTATATAACACAAAATCTGTATATAACACACAGTCTGTATATAACACACAGTCTGTATATAACACACAATTTGTATATAACACAGTCTGTATATAACACACAATCTGTATATAACACACAGTGTGTATATAACACACAGTGCATATAACACACAGTGTGTATATAACACATAGTGTGTATATAACACACAGTGTATATAACACACAGTGTGCATATAACACACAGTCTGTATATAACACACAGTCTGTATATAACACACAATTTGTATATAACACAGTCTGTATATAACACAGTCTGTATATAACACACAATCTGTATATAACACACAGTGTGTATATAACACACAGTGCATATAACACACAGTGTGTATATAACACATAGTGTGTATATAACACACAGTGTATATAACACACAGTGTGCATATAACACACAGTCTGTATATAACACACAGTCTGTATATAACACACAATTTGTATATAACACAGTCTGTATATAACACACAGTGTATATAACACAGTGTATATAACACACAGTCTGTATATAACACACAGTGTATATAACACACAGTATGTATATAACACACAGTCTGTATATAACACAGTCTGTATATAACACAAAATCTGTATATAATACACAGTCTGTATATAACACACAGTGTATATAACACACAATCTATATATAACACAGTGTATATAACACACAATTTGTATATAACACACAGTCTGTATATAACACACAATCTGTATATAACACACAGTGTGTATATAACACACAGTGCATATAACACACAGTGTGTATATAACACACAGTACATATAACACACAGTCTGTATATAACACAGTGTGTATATAACACACAGTCTGTATATAACACACAGTCTGTATATAACACACAATTTGTATATAACACAGTCTGTATATAACACACAGTGTATATAACACAGTGTATATAACACACAGTCTGTATATAACACACAGTGTATATAACACACAGTATGTATATAACACACAGTCTGTATATAACACAGTCTGTATATAACACAAAATCTGTATATAATACACAGTCTGTATATAACACACAGTGTATATAACACACAATCTATATATAACACAGTGTATATAACACACAATTTGTATATAACACACAGTCTGTATATAACACACAATCTGTATATAACACACAGTGTGTATATAACACACAGTGCATATAACACACAGTGTGTATATAACACACAGTACATATAACACACAGTCTGTATATAACACAGTGTGTATATAACACACAGTGTATATAACACACAGTCCGTATATAACACACAATCTATATATAACACACAGTGTATATAACACAGTGTATATAACACACAGTCTGTATATAACACATAGTCTGTATATAACACACAGTATGTATATAACACACAGTGTATATAACACACAGTATGTATATAACACACAGTGTATTTAACACACAGTCTGTATATAACACAGTCTGTATATAACACACAATCTGTATATAACACACAATCTGTATATAACACACAGTGTGTATATAACACAGTCTGTATGTAACACAGTGCATATAACACACAATCTGTATATAACACACAGTGTATAAAACACACAGTGTGTATATAACACAGTCTGTATATAACACAGTCTGTATATAACACACAATCTGTATATAACACACAGTCTGTATATAACACACAGTATATATATAACACACAGTGTGTATAACACACAGTGTATATAACACACAGTCTGTATATAACACATAGTCTCATATAACACAGTCTGTATATAACACACAGTCTGTATATAACACACAATCTGTATATAACACACAATCTATATATAACACAGTGTATATAACACAATTTGTATATAACACAGTCTGTATATAACACACAGTCTGTATATAACACACAGTGTGTATATAACACACAATATGTATATAATACACAGTCTGTATATAACACACAGTGTATATAACACACAGTCTGTATATAACACACAGTGTATATAACACACAGTGTATATAACACACAGTCTGTATGTCACACAGTCTGTATATAATACACAGTGTATATAACACACAGTCTGTATGTCACACAGTCTGTATATAACACACAGTGTATATAACACAGTCTGTATATAACACACAGTCTGTATATAACACACAGTCTGTATATAACACAGTGTATATAACACACAGTATGTATATAACACAGTCTGTATATAACACACAGTCTGTATATAACACAAAATCTGTATATAACACACAGTCTGTATATAACACACAGTCTGTATATAACACACAATTTGTATATAACACAGTCTGTATATAACACACAATCTGTATATAACACACAGTGTGTATATAACACACAGTGTATATAACACACAGTGTGCATATAACACACAGTCTGTATATAACACACAGTCTGTATATAACACACAATTTTTATATAACACAGTCTGTATATAACACACAGTCCGTATATAACACACAATCTATATATAACACACAGTGTATATAACTCAGTGTATATAACACATAGTCTGTATATAACACACAGTGTATATAACACACAGTATGTATATAACACACAGTCTGTATATAACACACAGTCTGTATATAACACAAAATCTGTATATAACACACAGTCTGTATATAACACACAGTCTGTATATAACACACAGTGTATATAACACACAATCTATATATAACACAGTGTATATAACACACAATTTGTATATAACACAGTCTGTATATAACACACAATCTGTATATAACACACAGTGTGTATATAACACACAGTGCATATAACACACAGTGTGTATATAACACACAGTACATATAACACACAGTCTGTATATAACACATAGTGTGTATATAACACACAGTGTATATAACACACAGTCCGTATATAACACACAATCTATATATAACACACAGTGTATATAACACACAGTCTGTATATAACACATAGTCTGTATATAACACACAGTATGTATATAACACACAGTGTATATAACACACAGTATGTATATAACACACAGTGTATTTAACACACAGTCTGTATATAACACAGTCTGTATATAACACAGTCTGTATATAACACACAATCTGTATATAACACACAATCTGTATATAACACACAGTCTGTATATAACACACAGTGTGTATATAACACAGTCTGTATGTAACACAGTGCATATAACACACAATCTGTATATAACACACAGTGTATAAAACACACAGTGTGTATATAACACAGTCTGTATATAATACAGTCTGTATATAACACACAATCTGTATATAACACACAGTCTGTATATAACACACAGTATATATATAACACACAGTGTATATAACACACAGTGTATATAACACACAGTCTGTATATAACACATAGTCTCATATAACACAGTCTGTATATAACACACAGTCTGTATATAACACACAATCTGTATATAACACACAGTCTGTATATAACACATAGTCTGTATATAACAGACAGTGTATATAACACAGTCTGTATATAACACACAGTGTATATAACACAGTCTGTATATAACACACAGTGTATATAACACAATCTGTATATAACACACAGTGTATATAACACACAGTGTATATAACACATAGTCTGTATATAACACAGTGTATATAACACACAGTGTATATAACACAGAGTCTCTACAGCTGTTCACCAACTGGTCCTGCAAGTCGCCACAACGTCACCAAATTTCGCGTTCGACTTTAAGCTCATAAAGATGGTTTCTTTGAGAAAGAAGCACCACTCCGTCTCAGTGTGATGTTTGCAAAGATGGAGGATGGGCTGTGTTGTTTATGTTTTGTTTTAAAAACCACCAGAGTGACGCTTCTTCCTCTAGATAAACCATCTTGCTGATGACATCATGTTACCTTCAGGCAGGTAGTTTGCAGGACAGAGCTGTAGTTAATACATACACACAGTTTTATTTGAGATTTTGTAGATGTTACCATTAAAAGCTAAGACCTCAAGTGGATATTTTACAGTGTTATGTTGGATTTCACTCATTTCAGGACAACAAAACACAAACTAAGGATTCTACGGAGACCTGAAGTTATTCTCAAAAGCTGCAGTATATAATGTATGTCTGTGATGAATCAGGTGTGTTATAAGCTCATATAACTCACCAGGAGTTTGTAGTTATTCTAGAAATAGTTTTTCTGCCATAATGTGAACACTGCTTTACCGCAGATCCTCATCACATTCCTGTTTCCACATCGATTTTAGTTGTTTTTACTATTTCAGTCAGTTATTTAATCATCATGTGGATCATTGGATTGAAAGTTTTGTTGACTTTTGGGCAGAAATGGCAGACATCCTCAGTTTGTTGTGTTTCTGTTGTTTTCTCAGCTGAAGGGCTTTTCTTACTGATGCCTCGCTACAACACGGATTAGCTTTGATCCTTCAGTTGAGGCAGTATGACAGCAGAGTGTTGGGTGGTCGATGCTGAGTGCCAAATGACCTGTGACTGTCTGTTCTAGTTTATAATTCAGTAGTTTTGTATGAGAGGAGACATGTGGATGTGGAAACCAAGAAAACCTAAAAACACACTGAACACGTATCCCGTCTTCTGTTCACATGTTCAACAACACGCAAACTTTAACCAAACATAAAATAAACCAAGTTTTCTCATAATTAGGAATTGATTCAATTCAACTTTATTAGCACCGAATTACAACAGAAGTTATCTCAGGGCACTTTTCACAGAGAGCAGGTCTGGACTGAACTCTTTAATCTACAGAGACCCAACATTCCTCCATCAGCAGCAGGAAAAACTCCCCTTTAACAGGAAGAAACCTCAAGCAGGACTGGACTCTGGGTGGACGCCGTCTGCCTCAACCGGTTGGGTTGAGAGAGAAAGAAGGAGAGAGACACAGAGAAGCATAACAATGATAACAATAATAGAGATATGACTAGTAATAATCATTGAGAGTGTGGGTGTCAAGCAGGACCACGCCAGCACGGGGGTCCCTGCAGCCACGGAAGCCTGCGATCCATAACTAGGAGGTCCGAGACCCTGATCCATAGGAACCTGCGAGACAAGAAAACACAAAAACTCCAGGAAGAAGTTAAGTTAGTAACATGCATTAATGGTACATTAATACATACAGATGGAGAGGAGGAGAGAGGAGCTCAGTGCATCATGGGAAGTCCCCCAGCAGTCTAGGCCTATAGCAGCATAACTAAGGGCTGATCCAAGGCGAGCCTGGTCGGCCCTAACTATAAGCTTTATCAAAAAGGAAAGTTTTAAGCCTACTCTTAAACATAGAGAGGGTGTCTGCACCCCGGACCCAATCTGGAAGATGGTTCCACAGGAGAGGAGCCTGATAGCTGAAGGCTCTGCCTCCCATTCTACTTTTAAAGACTGTAGGAACCACCAATAAGCTGCATACTGGGAGCGCAGTGTTCTAATGGGATAATACGGTACTATGAGCTCTTTAAGATATGATGGTGTCTGACCATTAAGGGCTTTGTAAGTTAGGAGAAGGATTTTAAATTCTATTCTAGATTTTACAGGAAGCCAATGTAGTGAAGCTAAAATGGGAGAAATATGATCTTTTTCTAGTTTTAGTCATTCGCATCAACAACATTATCAGTTTGGGAAGAACTAAAATCAGAAAGTGCAAACATTAGCAAAGTGTCTGCAGATAAATTAATGAACAATAAAAAGATGATATGAAAAACAAACAAATACACACGGTAACATGTAAATATATTTAATGTATGAAGTCAATCTGGAGCTCAACTGATTTATCAATCAAAGAAAATTAATCTATTGTAACTGTTTTGATATTTGATTGATTGTTAAAACAGCTGAAATAATTTAAACCTCCAATTCTGTTTTTTCATCACTTACACTTATTTACAGCGGTGGAAGAAGTACTCAGATCCTTTACTGCAGTATAAAATACCAATACAGCAAAGTAGAAATACTCCATTACAAGTAAGTACAAAAATATTATGAGCTTGATGTAGTTAAAGTATTGCAGTAAAAGTACATAAGTATTATGAGCTTGATGTAGTTAAAGTATTGCAGTAAAAGTACATAAGTATTATGAGCTTGATGTAGTTAAAGTATTGCAGTAAAAGTAGTGGTTTGGTCCCTCTGACTCCGACTGATATATTATTATATATGACATCATTAGATTATTAATAGTGAAGCATCAGTGTTAGAGCAGCATGTTACTGTTGTAGCTGCTGGAGGTGGAGCTAGTTTACACTACTTTATATACAGTTAGCTAGTTTCGTCCAGTGGTTCCCAACCTAGGGGTCGGGCCCCTCCAAAGGGTCAGCAGATAAATCTGAGGGGTGGTGAGATGATTAATGGGAGAGGAAAGAAGAAAAAACAAAGTTCTGATACACAAATCTGTTTTCAGTTTTTGGACTTTTTCTCTAATCTTTGATTTTTGCTGAAATATTGGATCATTTGAACATTTATTGAAATGAAAGCATGTGAGAAGTTTAGAGGGAAAAATCACTATTTGGTGGAGCTGTTAACAACTCATAGACATGTGAAATGTGACCCCGACTACACACTGCTTTTTGTAAGACGTCAAAAGCCAAAAAGGTTGGAAACCACTGGTTTCATCTTTAACAATGTGTTGTATTTTAAAAGCTTGTTATATTATCCATTGTGTCAAATCTTCATCTGAAAAGTAACTAAAGCTGTCAAATAAATGTAGTGGAGTAGAAAGTACAATATTTCCCTCTGACATGTAGAAAGTAGCATCACATGGAAATACTCAAGTAAAGTACAAGTACCTCTAAACTGTACTTCAGTACAGTACTTGAGTAAATGTACTTTGCTTACTAACCACTGCACCTGGAAGCCCAAAGAAAGGCAGAAGGACCAGCGTTAGTCTTATCTTTAAAATGTTGAAACCAGATAACATTAAGAAACACCATAAAAACCTGGTGGATGAGAATCAGCTCTTGACTGAAATTAAAAAAGGCAAAGACAGACAATTAAACTGGAGCACAAAACCGATGTAAAAGAATGTAAATGTCACATGGTCTTCATCAGCCAACCAGAATTTAGTGTATACGGTCTTCATCAGCATTTCATGATGTACATCAGCAGAAAATACTTTTTCAGCTTCAGGATTCTCAGCAACTCTGTTCAGTTTCACTTAAACTGGGAGGGATGTTATTTTCAGAGTAGGCATTTCTGGCACAACTTCACCTACTTCCAAGGTACATGAAGAAAGAAAGAAGCCTGAAGGGGTCAAGACTTCAGCAGCACTTATAGTATAAAGAACAACTTTATTATGAGACGAACACATGAAAAGTGAAAAGGAGAACAAATGACACAATACACACAATCAGCATCAGCCTTTTATAAAATGAAAGGCCCTCGCGCCTCCGCACAGGTCACGCCGCGGTGCAATCGAAGGGCTTCTGTCACGGGTATGTAGACGTCGTCAGATACTGGCTCTTTTCAGACAGTGCAAGAAGGAGATAAACATCTCTTATTTTGTCCACTGTTTTACCCGCTGTGGAGCTGCTTCACTGAAATTTCGTAGGGGGAGCTATTCAGCCAGTTTGCATCACTGATGGAATATTGTCATGTAGATGTGTTCGGGCTGGGACTCTTATCAAACATGTAAAGTTTGATGCAGAATGGAGCATTTACAATAAAGTAAGTAAGTACCATTAACATCCTCGGAGGAGATGGCGTTTCTTGGGGGTCCAAAATTGGCGCAAAGTCGTACTTTGATGGGCACATTGTGGACTTCCTTTTGGATTTAGGTCAGGGGTGTCAGTGTATGATTTGTAGGTCTTGAGACAAGTAATTGAGTTTTGGTTTGATCTCTCTACGACATTCCTACGGGCCGTGGCGGCCATATTAGATACATAGATGGTGCTATAGATCACATTTTGGCACTTTGGGGGATAATTTTTACATTTTATCAAATTTTTCACCAGACCAAATGTGCATGCCAAATTTGGTGAGTTTTTGAGCATGTTTAGGGGGTCAAATTTAGGGTTGAAGTGGCGTAATAATAAAGAAAGAATAAGGAGAAGAAGAAAGAAACAAACACACGAAATACAATAGGGTCTTCGCCCCTTTGGGGCTCAGGCCCTCATAACAATAGATACATGACTAGCAACCACAAACAGCAACAACAGCAGGAGAAGGACATCACCACATCAGCACAGTTTATGGGGTTTCCTGCGGATAAGAAAGCACAAAGAACTCCGGGGAAGAAGTCAAGTTAGTAACATGCATTAATGGTAAATGAATGCATACAGATGGAGAGGAGGAGGAGGAGAGAGGAGCTCAGTGCATCATGGGAAGTCCCCCAGCAGTCTAGGCCTATAGCAGCATAACTAAGGGCTGATCCAAGGTGAGCCTGGTCGGCCTAACTATAAGCTTTATCAAAAAGGAAAGTTTTAAGTCTACTCTTAAACGTAGAGAGGGTGTCTGCACCCCGGACCGAACCTAGAAGATGGTTCCACAGGAGAGGAGCCTGATAGCTGAAGGTTCTGCCTCCCATTCTACTTTTAAAGACTGTAGGAACCACTAGTAAGTTGCATACTGGGAGTGCAGTAATCTAGTGTGGTAACACACATACACACACACACACACACACACACACGTGCATCTAGTATAAAGCCAAGATTTTTATTTATTTATTGTTCATGTTGTCATTTTGTTTGGGTTATTGTCTGGTTCTGTTGCTTCTCCCGTTTGTACTGTCCCATGTCATATTGTTAAACATTCATCTCGCACAAATTAATAATAATAATAATAATAATAATAATCTTTAATTATTATTTAATTAAATAATTAAAAGTAATTATCTATCCAAGAGACATTTCCATTTCTATCTAGCAGCTCTGAGATCTGCAGCTCTCCATTTTGGAAAAGCAGCTCCAATGTTTACTTGACTTTGATCTCTGGCCTGATGTACTCCTTTCTTCTAGCTCGCTTTTTCTCCTCTGTCTTCTTTCATTTAGTCTTTTTTACATGTAAACTTGTTTGCAACAGGTAGTTTATCATTTCTGCCGGCTGTTTCTCCACCGCTGTGAGGGGCGGTGGCTGCTCTACATGTGCACGAGGAGCAGGATGATTGACATCCATCAATCACCTGTGATTGGTTCTTTTCATTTCAACCAGCAGAATTTTACAAAACTGGATTACAGTCCTGGGTAGAGTCAGAGAGAACTGACTTTTTTACACAGAATACTTGACTCATAGATATCTGTCTGGATATGAGGAAAATTTCAGCAGATTTAACAGAAAGTGATTTTTATAAAAGTTGCCTACAGAACCTTTCAGTGGATTTAGGAGACTAATCAGGGTTTGTGGATGAAAACTTAAGAGCAGTTTGGTGTGGATGATAACAATGTTTTTGGCACAATATTCCTTTAATGCAGCTTTTCATCACATCATCAAAGAGGTTTTCCAATATTTTTCCAACTGGGACGTGTAACTGTGACCGTTCTGAGTGTGGATCATGCTAACTTTGCACAAATGTGTCAACGGATGACAGTGACTCAAGCTGTGTAACTACACCAATGAATTCATGGTGGCCATCAACCTTTCTGTGCTGCGTTAGCGGCCTTAGCTATGTTTCATCCGTTTCAATTGAAACAGGCCCCACCCTCCCAAAGGTACTTTCTTTTTTTAAATATGTATTGTGGGGAGCTGTGGTTATTTTATTAATAGATGACACACCGGAAACCACTTCAAAGCTATCAGTCTGCTTTAATTGCAGCTTGAACCAGTGAGCATCTCTACATTCACGGTGAAACGGTCGGCAGGTCATATCGTTCACTACAATCACTACTAACGGTGTCAACTAATGCAAACTAGTAAATTCTCAAACTAAAGCAAATACACATAATTAAAACAATCTTCATAGGCAATTCTTTAGGGTTAAATACTCCCACTGGGCCAACAGTGCAACAAAAAGTGCAAGAAAAATTAAAGCTGCATGCAGCGTTGAACGGGCCTTCGCGCCCTTGCGCACATCGGGCCGCGTCACAGTCAGCTGAGCTTCTGGGAACCAAGAAAACATTTGGAGATGATCAGTGTGAGAGTCTTTTGACACACAATACTAACCAGTGTCTCTCTGTGAGCCCATCCCTCTGTTCACAGAGAATTATGAATTATGAAATCAAAATATTGTTAACCTTAATCAATAATTCAGGCACCAACTGTAGGATCTATGAGGAACACAGTTGATTATTTGCTATAATTATCAATTATCAATAATAATTAATTATAACAATTAACAGAAATATTAATATGAACTAACAAATACGAAGCACCACCTGGAAACCGGGACCAATAACCGAACAAGGTAAACTCATAAATGGGAGTTCACCTAGAATGTTAATATCTGAGAGATAAACATTCAAGGGTGAACAAGAAGGGTTGAATTTGAGCTCTGACTCCTTCAATCAGCCATTTTTCATAATATGTTACACAATAATGACAAAAGAACTTCTCTTTACAGATATAACAGTGTTTATTCAACTTAGCAAAATTAACAAAGTTAACAAATGCTTCATTCAATAAATAGCTATTCAATCTAATTCTACCAAACAAAACACAAACAGCTTTGCACAGGGTTGGACACTTGCAGGGGAATGCGTGTATGTATGTATATATGTATGTGTGTGTGTGTGTGTGTGTGTGTGTGTGTGTGTGTGTGTGTGAGTGTGTGCACGTGCGTGACGCGACCCGAATGGCAGAAGTATGGCGGTGTCTTGGCTAGACAAAAACAAGGTGACTGGTGGTCGGCGTCTTGCCCTCACCCAATTCCGTGAAAAACACACGTGTCTGATGACGGATAAGGAAAGACAACGCAAAGCTTTGTCTGATATTATCTGACCATCAGATGTGCTAAAAGATGTCGGTGCGTGTATCTGTGCGCGCGTGTGAGTGTGTGTGTTAGTCGCAAGAGAGGGAGGAGGGAAAGCGATCGTGAGAGGGAGAGAAGCTGTTGTCCACAGAGAGCGCACGTACGGACGGCAGTCTGTAACGCACGTTGTCTGGTTTCAGATCGACAAAGCAGTTTACTTTCTCACTCACGGTGGCACAAACACAGCAGTAGTCCCGAGCGGGACAAACACAAAATAGTCCAGCGTAGTGAACATAACTAACAGGCAGCAAACTTAAAATACTCCTCAGAGTAAAGCAGAGAAAAATGGACTCGGCGGTCCGTCAACTCACACAACAAGAACAATAGCAATAAAGCTAAAAAGCTAAACAACAGCAACTGATGCTGAAAAGAACACACAACTACTCTGCCCCTGCCCAGACTTATGCCTCTTACTTGGTCGCTTCACAAAGCGAGCAGGGTGTGTGTGTAGTCCGTCTTAATGTCCAACTTTGTCCTTGGCTAAAAATAGATGTGTGCGAAGTGGAAAAAAAATACTTGTACACTGTGCGACTACTAATTGCAACCATAAAAGTACATGAATTCTAGAGGGATTGAAAGTTGAAATGACGGATACAGGAAGTGGCGACGCTTGTAAGGGCAGCGGAGCGTTAACTGCAGCATCACCGAAAGAAGCACAACCAGTTAGCCTCTGCTAGCCTCTCAGCTAACCCTGGCTCTCTGTTTAGATCCAAACGGAGCACCGAGTCCCGATTTGTTATTTAGGTTAAAGCGGAGAGAATCAGCGGGTCTGTCGGCCAGCTGAGTGAAGTGAAACCTGCAGAAAAAACACAGTGACCATCACGGTAAAACAGTCCGTAGAGAACTACTGTGTTCAGCTGCACAGATAGGAAATCCCTCGGCTGACAGGATGTACCACTCTGTGAGGAAAAATATTTTATCCTCCCCTTTTTGGTTTATAACAACGTTTGGCAACCAGCATATTAGATGCATTACTGCCACCCTCTTCCTGAGTTTTTCCCTCATATCAGCTATAGTCTTTCTTGATCATTAGTACAATATATGATCACATGTGTAATAGTCTCCTCAGCCAAGTTAGAAAAGATATGTGCATGTATGAACAACAGCAATTGGAGAAGATGACAGTCAAAAAGTAATCATGTTAAATAATCACGATCTCAATATTGGACAAAAATGATCGTGATTATAATTTTTGCCATAATCAAGCACCCCTAAAAACAGCAGTTTTGGTTCGATCTCTCTACGACATTCCTACGGGCCGTGGCGGCCGTTTTAGACACGGAGTTCCACAAGGTTCTGTACTTGGACCAATTCTATTCACCTTACATATGATTCCTTTAGGTAATATCATTAGGAAACACTCCATAAATTTTCATTGTTACGCAGATGACACCCAATTATATTTATCAGTGAAGCCAGATGAACCCAATCAGTTAAACAAACTCCAAACATGCCTTAACGACATAAAGACCTGGATGACCTGCAATTTTCTACTACTAAATTCAGATAAAACTGAAGTTATTGTGCTTGGCCCTAAACACCTTAGAAACACATTATCTAATGATAAAGCTGCTCTGGATGGCATTACCCTGGCCTCCAGCACCACCGTAAGGAATCTGGGAGTTATCTTTGATCAGGATATGTCCTTTAACTCCCACATAAATCAAATCTCAAGGACTGCCTTTTTCACTTACGTAATATCACAAAAATCAGGCACATCCTGTCCCTAAAAGATGCAGAAAAACTTTTACTTAATTTGTTACTTCTAGGCTGGATTATTGCAATTCCTTATTATCAGGCTGCCCTAACAAGTCTCTAAAGACTCTCCAGCTGGTCCAGAACGCAGCTGCACGTGTTCTGACTAAAACTAGAAAAAGAGACCACATTTCTCCCATTTTAGCTTCACTACATTGGCTTCCTGTAAAATCTAGAATAGAATTTAAAATCCTTCTCCTAACTTACAAACCCCTTAATGGTCAGGCACCATCATATCTTGAAGAGCTCATAATACCGTATTATCCCACTAGAACACTGTGCTCCCAGTATGGAGCTTACTGGTGGTCCCTACAGTCTTTAAAAGTAGAGTGGGAGGCAGAGCCTTCAGCTATAAGGCTCCTCTTCTGTGGAACCATCTACCGGATTCAGTCCGGGGTGCAGACACCCTCTCTATGTTTAAGAGTAGGCTTAAAACTTTCCTTTTTGATAAAGCTTATAGTTAGGGCCGACCAGGCTCGCCTTGGATCAGCCCTTAGTTATGCTGCTATAGGCCTAGACTGCTGGGGGACTTCCCATGATGCACTGAGCTCCTCTCTCCTCCTCCTCCTCTCCATCTGTATGCATTCATGTAACATCAATGCATGTCACTAACTTTGCTTCTTCCTCGGAGTTTTTTGTGCTTTCTCATCTCACAGAAAAACCTGAGTCCCGGGCCGAACCTTCGCGGTCCTTCACAGTCCTGATGGCATCCTTCCCTGGCTGTTGCTGCTTGTGCTTGTTGTTGTTGTGATTGTTTTTCTTCTGTCCCCCCTCCCCCTTTCCCTCTCTCTTTCTCTCTCTCAACCCAACCGGTCAAAGCAGATGGCCGCCCACCAAGAGCCGGGGTCTGCTTGAGGTTTCTACCCGTTAAAGGGGAGTTTTTCCTTACTGCTGTCGCCAAGTGCTGCTCATGGGGGAATTGTTGGGTCTCTGTAAATTAAAGAGTACGGTCTTGACCTGCTCTATGTGAAAAGTGCCTTGAGATGACTTCTGTTGTGATATGGCGCTATATAAATAAATAATTATAAATAAAAAAACTACTCTGCCAACTACTCAAAAAGTAATCATGTTAAATAATCATGATCTCAATATTGAACAAAAATGATCGTGAGTATAATTTTTGCCATAATCAAGTATCCCTAAAAACAGCAAATTGTGATTTACACACACACACACACACACACACACACACACACACACACACACACACACAGAGTTTAAATATGTATGCGATAAATTGTAAATATGTATGTAATGAATTGTTTTCTTTAAGAAACTGTTACTTGAACATTTTTCAGTGTGCTCCTAACCGTATATATCACCCGATCACGTATTTACACCCTCCACCTGCACTAAGGTTAGTACCATGGCTTAGAAAAAACTGTCCTCTCCAAGTCATTCCCCACTCTGCTTCATTGTCTGCTGAACTATGTGTCTCCTGTAAGAGAAACACATCTATGTTTTTGGTTCTGCTCAGTTCAGCTAACACTGCTCGCTTATTTCTATCCCTCCCTCCATTGATGTTTAAGGTTCCTATTCTCAAGACCTCCATGTAGAGTAGGATGAGAGAGAAGACAAAGAGGACAATGAGACCCTTCCAAGAAAAGGAGACCACCCTTAGTGCTTCACCCATTTTTATTTTTTATGCATTTATAGGAGCCTTTCCTTGCTTTTCTTTCCTCAGTTTAGTCAGTATCTTTTTGAGTCGAAATCTTTTCTGTTTGCTCAGCTGTTCATAACCAACCAGTTTCCTTATCTGTAGAACAGAATTAATAAATCTGTCCACATCTGGAAAGAAATCAGTTACTTCCACAGACTGCCTGCCATAAGTTTCATCCAGGAAACAGTTAATCTCCTGTAAGGAATATGGCTGCCTGTCATCCTGTGATACAATATCAGAGAACTGTGACAAAGAGTCATCCTCCAACATTTCCTCTTCTTCTTCCTTTTCAGCATTTACTGTGTTTGGTTCACCTGCTGCTCCACTTTCAGCCTCAGCTGTCTGAATGTCAGTCTCTCCTCCTTCTGTCTGTCCACTACCTTCATTGTCCTCCACATCCTTTGCCTCAACGTCACCAGAGTTCCTGTCTCTCTCCTCACTGTTCTCACTTATTTCTTTAAGCAATGTATCAGGATGCGGGCCGCTGCTGCCAGCATGACCCGCAGCCTGCTCCTCAACTGTACTGCTGCCCGTGTTACGCCCCTGAAACGGGGAGAAATAATCACAAGAGTGATACGGTAATGTTACTTCAGTGAGAGCATTTACTCGAATGAAGAAAACACCGCGAGTTCCCCTGGATACGTGGGTGGAGACAAAAGCAATCGATCTCACGCTAGCAGCCTGCTGCTCACCTGTACTGTTACCCGCAGCCTGATGCTCACCTGTACTGCTACCTCCCAGCCTGCTGCTCACCTGTACTGCTACCTGCAGCCTGCTGCTCACCTGTACTGCTACCTGCAGCCTGCTGCTCACCTGTACTGCTACCCGCAGCCTGCTGCTCACCTGTACTGCTACCCGCAGCCTGCCCTTTATGCGGGCAGGACGAGCGTTTATGACCAACATCGCCACAGTCAAAACATTTCATGTTGCCAGAGCTAGCATAAACAGCATAGTAACCATTCTCATATTTGACTTTGAAAGACACTTCTAGGACCTGCGCTGGATCGTTCAGGTACATGAACGCCTGTCTCCGTAGAGACTGAACATGCTGCAATCTGGCGTCTTTACAGCCAAGACGAACTGTTTTGAACCCGCTGGCAAACTTTCCGAAGCGGGTCAGTAATCCGCGTAGAAGGCACAAACAGCGGTGAGACGGCCACAAACAGATCACCCAACACCAGTCCCGTCTCCACTAACGTGTGAACCAAACGCTCCTCTCGGAGAAAGGCCACGACGGCCTTATTCATCTGAAAACCATATGTTATGTTCTCATGACCAACCAGTTCACCTACAGCCAAAAGAACCTGTTCCACGGTGTACTGTGGATCGGCCACAACTCTGATCCCGTGTCTGATGGACAGCGGAGGCGAACCCTCACCTGGGAGGGACGCCATAGCTCAGTCAAACGATGCGATTAATACCAACTTTTACACACAAGTTCCACAAACTGTTGAATTAAACTCCTCTTACCTTTTCCTAAGAGACAGGATGAAAGATTGAAAGCTGAAAAAAAAACAGTCCAAACGTCCCAAACTCACTCAGAACTCACTCAGCAGCTCCACACACTCCACAACCGCCCACACGCCCAAACTCCCAGCATGCAGTGAGAGGAGAGGAGGAGAGAGGAGAGAGGGGAGGAGAGGAGAGGAGAGGGGAGGAGAGGAGAGGAGAGGGGAGGAGAGGAGAGGTGAGGAGAGGAGAGGGGAGGAGAGGAGAGGAGAGGAGAGGAGTGGAGAGGAGATGAGAGGAGAGGGGAGGAGAGGAGAGGGGAGGAGCTTAGCTTTCTGCAGCAGCTGGTCATCTTTACACGGCATCCCATAATATCAAAACTTTTAACTGAATGACTTGAGGATGAACCTGCAGCCTCGTCTCTCTCTACATCCTAATTTAGTCGTTTCCTGTCCAGTTTAACACATTCAGTATTAATCAACATGGATTTGATGAGGTCAGAGGTTTTTCCACTAAAATTGCTTCCCATTAATTTCTCCAACAAGACTTTCTGGACGTCAACAAAATTAAACATTTTTTCAGAATATTTTTTAAAAAGGTCAGTTAAAGTCATCAGTGTGGTCTGCAGCAGTTTCACAACAACTCTTATCTGACTTGAACATGTTTTTTAAGGAAATCATTATCAGTCATTTCATCTTCAGTTAATCATATGTGGTGTTCACTCTTCATCCTTTATCTCCTCATCAGCTTCATGTGTTTATGTCTAAAGTCAGTCTCACCTCTCTGACAGGATGCTGCTAGCAGTAACCACCCTGACCTGCTTCATCATGTGACTGACAGATAAAGTGGACACAGTTACAGCAGTATTATGTGAATTAGACACTTTCTCATCATGAAACCTCCATTTCTCATTCTCTTAATTCTCCGAAGCTGTTCCTTACAATCAGAGTTAATATTTTTTAGGAGAAACACATCCTGCTGTGTGTTTGTCTCTGTGGATTATAGGACTCATCCCCACCTGCTGTTAACATGTGATCTGTATGTGGATATATTATCTGTGACAGAAAACCCACGTTCATACAGATACAAATGCAACAGAAACAGCTATTGCAGACTCAACGTAATGTGAGGATGTTGAAGAAATGGCTGATATCTTAAAATCTGTGACTTTGCCCTTTAGTCTGCAGGTTACTAGTGGCATCAGTTCTGAGAAGAGGCTGATCAGTTAGTTTGTTTGCTGGATGATGAGGAGATAAAAGATGAAACAACATTTTATTAGAGGAAGAGAGCTGACGAGTCCGACAGACAGAGACAGACGGTCTACCTGGTCATGGATCACCTGCTGATGGTGATGGTGTTGCACACACACACACACACACACACACACACGCACGCACACACACACACACACACACTTTTAATAATAAAAACTATTAACATGATATTTAAAAAACATGTTTTAATCTTCTCAGTGTTTCTTCAAATCAGCTGCACAACACACACACACTGAACACACACACACACACACAAATACACACACACACACACACACACACACACACACAAAATCAGTTGCACAAACATCCAAACAACAAAAAACAGTTTGTTTTAATATGAATAAAATGAAGTTGAGATGTTTTTTCTGTCACGGTTTGGGGACTTGAGTTTTTTACCCAAGTACTCACACACACACACACTATTAATAATAAAGGCTATTAACATGCTTTAATGTGAGCCAAATGAAGTTGAGATGTTTTTTCTGTCACAGGAAAGTGTCTGAGGACAAACTAACTGATGAGTGTCTGATGTGAGATTAGAGATTATACTTCTGTTACCATGGCAACAGCAGAGCATTGCTTCTCAAGTACAGGGCTGATGGTTGCGAAACACTTTTTTCTCTTATCAAATATACGTGTTTGAGCCGCTTCCTGTAACTCTGTCAAACTGTTTCTCACACTTAACCCCTTAAAATCCAGTTTCTCCTTTTCATCGCTTAAAGAGTGTTAAAATAATCAAAGTTCTTAAGATTTAATGATTTGTTATGGGGACTTGATTTTTGTCCCCATAACAACAGGAATACAAGTACACACACACACACACACACACACACACACACACACACACACACACACAGTCCTTAAACAGCACAGTGGTCATGTGATGTCACCACACAGGATTTCTGGGTATTGAAGTCATTCGGAGCTGCTGTGTTGCATTAACTCTATCTGAACCAGTCTGTTGCACTAAAACATAATTCTGGTTTATTTTCATATATTTGTCCATCATTTCTATCAGTAATAACAGCATATTACTCAGCAAGTTAATATCTGAGATCTGTGAACACGGTCACATCACTGAAAAGACGTCTGATAGGTCAGAAACACGAGCAGTCAGATGATCAGACAGGAAACAAACATGTTAGACAAACAGCAGTTTTAATGAAACCATAGTTTTCCTTTAAGTCTGTATGAAGCGTCTGTTGAGCTTGTGTTCATGTGTTCGTCTCATCTGCTGCTCTTCAAAGAAGAAGCAGAAAGTAGAAGCAGTGAGGTCGAGAGAAAAGGTTTTAAAGTTTCAGACTGACCAGGCAAAGAGAGATGTTTGTTTTTCCTTCATTTCTTTTGTCTTTTTACGAGGATTATTTTCACCCCAAAATAAACCAGAGTATCTCAAACTGCAGTCTACCTTTACACAATCTGCAGGAATGTGAGGGACACATGTAATATCTACGAAAACATGTGTCTGCTCCCTTTGTTAGGGAAAAATGAACATCATTGTATTTATATTTCTTATCATATTGACTCTGTTTGTGTCTGTCTGTTCATGAACCATTTGTGATATTACATTGAAACAGGTTTAATGAATTTATATTTTAATGCATTCATGTAATTAACTTAACAAGAACAAAATCATATGAATTTCCACTTGAGTCATAAGCTGAGATGGGAGCTACTGGTACTCTGCTAAACTAAATTAAGTTAAGATAAGTTAAGCTAAGCTAAACTAGCTTCAGCAGGAGTTTAGCTGTTTGTTTTTTTCCCAGGGTTGGGTTCAGCTAATGCCTTATTAATGTGGAATAACAAACTTATTTCCAGATGTTGGTTCAAATTAATTTTCACAGGAAAAAGTAACTACATTTAACTTTAGCTGATTAACTGATTCAGACCAGAGCAAACCAACTATAGGTTTGAAAACAGGATTACTTTAGATGTCCAGCTGACTGTCTCTCTCTTCCAGAGTCTCCAGGTTTCCAAGCCAGAGAGCAAACACTTTAGTCTGACTTGGTTTTTAGCTCCGTTTTCTAGTTGCTGAAGATTTAACCTGTTATTTCCACTCACAAATTATACTTGTCTGGAGCATATTTGGTAAAACAAATGTAAAAGTCAGATTCTGGTCCACATATGTTGTTTGTGGCTTTGCAGGTTAGTGGTAAACTGGTCACATGATTCCTGAGTGAGTTCAATAATCTGTGTGTTTTCACTGAGATGAGCTCTGAGCTGCTGGAAATCCTCACAGTGTTTGTTCAGTTCACAGCTCTGCACCAATATAAATACTGACTTTCTGATTTTCTCTGCAGGACTCCAGGCTGAAGATAAACACCAACCAACAGGTAAAAAGAGAGAATATATCTCATCTGGTCTGGGAACGCCTCTGATCCCCCAGGAGGAGCTGGAGGACGTTACCCGCACCTCTATCAGGACAATGAATCCACTTTGGTTTATGACCAAATACCCTCAAAGCTAATAACTAATAAAATATGCTAATGTTAGCATTGTGAGCAATGAGAGCAAGGAAGGGTGAGGAGGAGAGAAAGGGGAGTATAATAACTAGGACATAAATAAAAATGAGTAAAAATAAATAATAAATACAATTCTGCCCCGGCCCAACTGTCCCGACGCATCCTAGTTTCACCCTGGTGCCCCTTTATCCTTGAGACCCAACCAGAGATGCCCCCCAACAGCCCTGTAGACACACACACACACGCACACACACACACACACGTGCATCTAGTATGAAGCCAAATTTTTATTTATTTATTTGTTTATTGTTCATGTTGTCGTTTTGTTTGGGTTGTTGTCTGGTTCTGTTGTTTCTCCTGTTTGTACTGTCCCATGTCATATTGTTTATTTTTGTTGTTGTTGTTGTTAAACAATCATCTTGCACAACTTAAAAAAAAAGTCTTTTTTACATGTAAACTTGTTTGCAACAGGCAGTTTATTATTTCTGCCGGCTGTTTCTCCACCGCTGTGAGGGGCGGTGGCTGCTCTACATGTGCACGAGGAGCAGGATGATTGACATCCATCAATCACCTGTGATTGGTTCTTTTCATTTCAACCAGCAGAATTTTACAAACCTGGATTACAGTGCTGGGTAGAGTCAGAGAGAACAGACTTTTTTACACAGAATACTTGACTCATAGATATCTGTCTGGATATGAGTATATATAATTTCAGCAGATTTAACAGAAAGTGATTTTTATAAAAGTTGCCTACAGAACCTTTCAGTGGATTTAGGAGACTAATCAGGGTTTGTGGATGAAAACTTAAGAGCAGTTTGGTGTGGACGATAACAATGTATTTGACACAAGATTCCTTTAATGCAGCTCTTCATCACATCATCAAAGAGCTTTTCCAATATTTTTCCAACTGGGACGTATAACTGTGACCGTTCTGACTGTGGATCATGCTAACTTTGCACAAACCCTTAGAAATAAATGCACAGCAGCAATAAAGAAGGATCAAGCTAATTATTATTTGCTTTTAATGCAAAATTCATTCAAATCCATCTTCACTCTCATTTCCTCCTCTCACTCCAGCTAATGGATCCTCAATATCCATCATAAAGAGATTTGTGTTTCTTTTAATAAACATTTTCTAGCTGCTGGCAACCTCTTTGAAGAAACGTATACAGGACCCCCTCTGCCCACTACTTATCCTGACTCTCAGGCGATGCCAAAGCCTCGTTTTACGCTACAACTCTTCTCTTCCAGTGACATGGCCAGTGCCTTATTAGCATTAGATTTGAAATATTCTGTTGGCAAGGATAAACTTGATCCATACTTCTTAAAGCTTGCTGCCCCAACTGTAGTAAGCTACATAACATCTTTTTAACTGTCTTCTTCTATCTGGTCCAGTTTCCACGGTTTGGAAGGCTGCTTATGTGACTCATTTACATAAAGGCAGTGAAACAGCTATGCTTAACAATTAAAGGCCTATGTCTAAATTGCCATGCCTAGCAAAAATACTGGAATCTCTACTAAATGACCAACTTAAATCATTCCTTTCCACACATTCTGTTTTAAGTACACACCAATCTGGTTTTAGAGAAAAGCACAGCACTGGTACTGCTGCCACTCTTGTTTTAAATTACATGATTTCAACTTTGAATAATAAGAAAAAACTGTGCAGCTATTTTTCTTTCCCCTTTAGTCTGCAGGTTATTAGTAGCTTCAGTTCTGAGAAGAGGCTGAGTGTGTTTCCGTGTTGATGAGGAGATAAAAGATGAAGCAACATTTTATTAGCGGAAGAGAGCTGACGAGTCCGACAGACAGAGACAGACGGTCTACCTGGTCATGGATCACCTGCTGATG
>NC_058111.1:957500-967500 GCF_914725855.1 Thunnus albacares
CTTGTCATACAAGTCCTTAAGGCAGACCTGCAGCTCTCTTGGTGTCTCCTCTTCTGTGTGACCTCATACCATGAGGTCACACAGAGAGGGCCTACATGTAACCTGTGAGGCCTGACCACGAGGTGCGCCAAAAATGCTTCTTACAGACAATGGGAGTCCATTGCAAACTCCATTTCCAAGGATGCTTTGCGATTTTCACACCTCAGCAGGTAACAGTCAACATACAGCCTCATTGGTGGGGACGCTCCTGCACAGCGGAGCGTCCTGATGACGCAGCCGTGACATCACCGCCCCTTTAAAAACTGAACATGCCCTGAAGCACACGCCTTTCCCATGTCACTGAGCTAGGGGTAACTTCTGTTCCTCTGTGAGTCAGCTGACTAAAGTGGGTACCCCACGCACGTGTTTTCCCCTCATCGAAGACGAGGGGACGAGACGAGACTTCGCCCGTGTTAACCCGAACACATTCCCGGATCCGAGAGAGACCGCTGCTGCAACCGGCGTCCTCAAATTCCATCGAGACGGAAGAAACGCTTCTTCACCGAGTCGACTCTGCTGTTCTCTCCGCCACGCAGCTGAGAGCCAGCTGCTGTGCTTTTCGCCGACTGTGCGAGAACGGCCACCATCTGCATCCGAGCCCAGGACAAAGCCGGACATAACGACGGACTACACACAAACCCTGCTCGCTTTCTGAAGCGACCAAGTAAGAGGCATAAGTCTGGGCAGAGGCAATGTTAATTGTGTGTTTTTATCAGCATCAGTTGCTGTTGTTTAGCATTTAGCTCTTAGCTTTTGCTATTGTTTGTTGTGTTGTTGACGGACCGCCGAGTCCATTTTTCCTGCTTTACTCTGAGGAGTATTTTAAGTTTGCTGCCTGTTTAGTTGTGTTCACCACACTAGACTGTTTTGTGTTTGTCCCGCTCGGGACTACCGCTGTGTTTGTGCCATCGTGAGTCAGGAAGTAAGTTGCTTTGTCGGTCAGAAACCACACAACGTGCGTTACAGACTGCCGTCCGTACACACGCTGTCTGTGGACAAAGCTTCTCTTCCTCTCACGATCACTTTCTCTCCTTCTTCCTTCTCTCTTCTGACTAACACACACACGCGCACACATACATTCCCCTGCATGTGTCCAACCCTGTACATAGCTGTTTGTGTTTTGTTTGGTAGGATTAGATTTTAGAATAGTTGTTTATTGAATGAAGCATTTGTTAACTTTGTTAATTTTTCTAAGTTTAATAAACACTGTTATATCTTTAAAGAGAAGTTCTTCTGTCATTATTGTGTGTAATATTGTGAAAAGTGGCTGATTGAAGGAGTCAGAGCTTGAATTCACCCTTCTTTGTTCACCCTTGAATGTTTATCTCTCAGATATTAACATTCTAGGTGAACTCCCATTTATGAGACTACCTGGTTTGGTTATTGGTCCCGGTTTCCGGGTGGTGCCCCGTATTCGTTAATTCATATTAATGTTCTATTAATTGTCATAATTAGTTAATTATCCTTAATAATTCATAATTATTGCAAACAATCAACTGTGTTCCTCACAGATCCAACTGTTGGTGCCTGAATTATTGATTAAGGTTAACAATATTTTGATTTTCATAATTCATAATTATGATAATTATGAATTATTGCTAATAACCAAACGCACTACTGCCCGTCCCCACAGTTTTGTAGTTGCTGAAGATTTAACCTGTTATTTCCACACACAAATTATACTTGTCTGTAGCATATTTGGTAAAACAAATGTAAAAGTCAGATTCTGGTCCACATATGTTGTTTGTGGCTTTGCAGGTTAGTGGTAAACTGGTCACATGATTCCTGAGTGAGTTCAATAATCTGTGTGTTTTCACTGAGATGAGTTCTGAGCTGCTGGAAATCCTCACAGTATTTGTTCAGTTCACAGCTCTGCACCAATATAAATACTGACTTTCTGATTTTCTCTGCAGGACTCCAGGCTGAAGATAAACACCAACCAACAGGTAAAAAGAGAGAATATATCTCATCTGGTCTGGGAACGCCTCTGATCCCCCAGGAGGAGCTGGAGGACGTTACCTGCACCTCCATCAGGACAATGAATCCACTTTGGTTTATGACCAAATACCCTCAAAGCTAATAACTAATAAAATATGCTAATGTTAGCATTGAAAAGTGAAAATCTAGATTTTGGAAACTCACAAATCACAATTTTATGTCTTAATATCTTTTTTTGTGTCTATAATATCTATAAAATGCAACGCATGGCATTGTGGGATTGTTTGCAGAAAGTAGTGCCTTCATGCCATGAACACCACTTTTTTGTTCCATTGTGGAACATCTGAGGGCTCTACATGTTGGATAAGGAAGGAAAATACCTGATAACTGCTCTAATATGTTTTATTTGATTATAGATCTCCAGCAGCGTCTGTCTGTCACAGAATAAAACACAAATAGACAATTTAAATCTGTTAATTACTGAAAGAACAGAACTGATGTAAAGGAGCAATAAAAACAGCTGCAGCCTGCAGAATATTTAATGTTTAAATAAAATATTGCTTATTTAGTTTGTGACAGTCTGACGTTGTTTTCAGGCTCAGGATGATTTTATAGGAGACGCAGCTGTGTGACGTCATATTTTCCTGAGAGAGCTGAGACGAAGAAGAAAGGAGAAGCCTTTTGGCTCATGAAGAAAAATAATAAAGTTACAAGAGTGTTTTTATGATGGATTCATGATTCAGTAAATCTTATTTTATGAATAAATATGATCAGCTGCTGCTGGTGGCGTCATTCCTGCTCCACAGGTCGTTTTCTTGATCTGCTGTATTACAACAACAGCCCGACTGTTTACTGTCCCGTCAGATCAGCTGATTGATCAATAACCAATCATTAAACACATTGATCAAAGGAGTGTTTCCATCCAATGAAAAACTTCCACAGAGGATACACCTGTGGTTCCTCGCTCTAAGCTCCTCCAGGAGCCTCCTCGCTCCTCGTCTCCTCTGAGGAGCGTTTAAGGGTTTCAGGTCACAGCTGGAGGAAGGAGGAGCGAGGACGCGAGAAAGCATAAATTAGCCAAATGAAAAGCACCCACAGCTTTAGTCTTGCTTCTATATTTGGTCTCTTGTGTATTGTATCCCACAATCCTCTGTTTTCCTCCAGGTTCTCAGTGTGAAAGCACAGCCAAGGCTGACATCGGGCTGATGGTCAGTGAATCCGGGAGAATCAGTCCTGAAGACCATGAAAACATGAAGTCCTTTCTAACTAAGATAGTCAGCTACTTCGACATCGGCCCTGACAAAGTCCAGATCGGTAATATTTTCACTACTTCTACTATTCACACTACTGCTCCTGGTACTATTACTACTACTGTGTGTAAAAAGTACTCAAAATACTAAAATCTTTACATCAAAATGTAAAAAAGCAGCAAAATAGGACATGATAACAAGAGTAGTCAGGGGTATGTCTGATGTGAGGATGAAAGGAGCAGACCAGTGGTTTTACATGTTTAAGTAAAATAACTGTTATCTGCATACAGCCTCCGTTACTGCCAGTTATTTCCCAAAACATGCAGACATATTTTAGCTTTGTAATAACTTACAGAAATGAAATGTTCAGGTGATACACCTACCTTCAAATTTAGTGCTTCACTCACCGAAACACACATTTATAACTCATGGTAATTATGATTCAGCTAATAAAACAATCTTTTATCTGGACACTGTTTTCCATGGTGGAGATATACTGTACATTCCTTCTTTGTAGGTCCGTGTTGGATCAGTTAGCAGGACAGATGTTCTGACAACTTTGTCTCTCTACTAATACTCTGCTTTTATATGTTTCCAGATTAGCTGCCAGTGATAAAACTGGAAGCATTACAACGTTAAACTGTATTT
Source organism: Thunnus albacares (assembly GCF_914725855.1). Taxonomy (NCBI): domain Eukaryota; kingdom Metazoa; phylum Chordata; class Actinopteri; order Scombriformes; family Scombridae; genus Thunnus; species Thunnus albacares. The sequence continues at coordinate 961,376 of NC_058111.1, forward strand.
AAAACTCACTTGAGTTCTGTGTGACAACATTTAGTTCACTGTAAGCAGTGCAGGTGGTGCCTGACTGACATGTTTTTATTGTAGGCAGGGGCGTCGCAGCCGTGGGTGTTACGGGTGTTGTGACACCCGCACTTTCACAGAAACATAATTCCATCCCTCCCACTTTTTCCTGAGGTAGTCATTGATGAAACGAAACTGAGGTTCCCATGCATGAAAAACCTATTGGTCTAGTTAGATTAATTGAAGAGCCATCCAGCCAATCACAGCCGTTTGACCAACCCACCAGGTCAGGGAAGAGTAAACAGTTGAAGTCCAGTAAAGTTACGTTTGTGCATTCAGCAACGGTGCTTCTGTTACTCGCTGCTGGCTGTGATAACAGATCAGAGAATAACAGATCAGAGGTATGAAACAGATATTTAACTAGTTAGTAATGTAAAATTTCTTTTGTAACTTTGTCTTGTTATGTGATGTGTCATCATTGAACATAAATGAAATTGGCTAACTTTTCCTAAATGTAAACCAGGTGGCAAATTTGGTTTTTAGTCACTTCTATTGTCGTTTTTAAATAGTCATAGACAAAGGTGAGCATTCATATTTAAAATGTGTAACATCTGTCTGTCTTATGGCAATGTGTTGCCTGCCTGAACTGACGCCTGCTGATACAAAACCTCCTGGACAACTTTTGGTATTTAATTTCCCAATTAAAGACAATTAAAGGTCCCCTTTGGATTCCTACTAAAAGAGACACTTTTTAAAACAATTGAAGACAGTTTAGGTTGTACTCGTCCATGGACTCAGAAATGACTCTTTACTGATACTGATTTGTTACCAGGGTTCAATTTGTTATGCATCTATAACCATATCCATTTCATTTTAATGGAAGTGTAAGTTTCCTTTCATTTCATGTCTATAAGGTATGTAAGGAAGTAGGATAAAGATGCTCTGTGATTATCTTAAGTATAATAAGGATAACTATGCTCCAGTACAGCAATTCATACAAATAACTGGATGTAAGTAGTAAACTGCTATGAGACCCTAAATAAATTCTGCTGAGTTGTTACACTCATATGGTCTCAGTAATTATTTGATGGTAAGCTGAAGCAGTGGTTACAACTACAGTAGTAGAAGTTGTTTAAATGTGTGGCATTCATTGTGATTTGGCATGTTGAGACTGGAACAGGGCTCGAAGGCGGCGGGTTGCTGTGCTCATGTCCCACCTCTAGAACCCCCACACTTTCAAAATCGCTGCTCCAACACTGATTGTAGGTGTCTGTGCTCGCTGCTCGTTCAGTAGCATCAACCTGCATACTAGACTCAACTCAACCCAACTGCTGACTACAAACTAAACTTTCTGCACTAAAATAACTACAAATAACTTTGTTGGCCAGATGAAACTACTCAAAGTTACAAAAACAAAAGAACGTTAAAACTGAAGTTGGCTTCTCATTAAAGTTAAACTCTTCTGCACAAACTGGACAAAAAGAAATAAAACGTTTATTTAAAAGTTGAAGTTTATACTAAGAGATGTGCACCGGCTTAAAAAGGTCCGATGAGGAACAACAAGGAGACGCTGCAGACGTCTTTCTGAGGACAACAGAAAGACAGAAAAAGCTTTAAAAAGAGCAAAGACAAACGGTGTCATCTGGTTGTGTCTGTTTGGGGAAGTTTTGGGATGAAGAATCGATTTTCACGCTGAAACTGAAGATCTGAAGACCTAAGATTGATTCAAACCCACTTTGAGGATTAATTTAAAGTTGAATTAATCACAAACTTCATTATTACCCAAAGACCTGAATGACTTGATAACATATCACACATTCAACACATTACTCCAACATTCAGAGACAACACACATGTGCAATATAAATCAATCATTTCAATTCCTGGAATAAACAATACTTAATGTAGTTACACAATATAAATACAGATGCAGTCGTCACTGTCTATGTTACCTATTAACATAATACTCACTACTTTTAACTATCAAAATTAATTCTTCATACAAAAGGTTAAACATCCATTAGTTCAGCTTCAATAAAACACACATTTATTTAAACAAACCTACTTTTTAATGTTAACAAAACTCTATTTTATGACCACTGAATATTAATTCCTCACTTATCAAAAATATAAATGTCTAGTTCTTAATATGAGGTTAGAACAGCACAATAAAATAACTGCAGATACATAAACATACATACTGTTTGTTGTTCAAAAGTTCTACCTCTACTGACCACCGGAGGGTCGTATGATCACACTGTAATTTACAACATTTAACCTATAAATGAATAACTAAGTCAATTTATATCACACAGACTTCAGGGTTAGACTATAATATTGTGAAGCATCTCCAGATCAACAGTTTCCTGCTTACAAAATGATCATATCTTTACTTCACAGTTATTACAATCTTTGGCTTAAACACACTGGATATAATGAACTCAAATTGAGGAATGCAGCATAATTTATGGTTTTGTTCTGGCAAGTGTCCTTATCTTGAGATAGCAGCAGGTTGAGAAGGACAGACAGACGCTTCTTCATCAACTGTGTGTAATGTCTTTACTTAAAGTCCTTTTCAAGGAAGGTTCCTCTTGATGTTTCCTTGAATTTGGGTGAATCCATGAAGAAATGAACATTCCAAAGAGTGTTGTAAATCCGGATCTCAAGAGTTCAGAGAGAGACCCAGTTTGAGTCTGCAGGGTGTCAGTTAATACAAAAAAACAACAAAACAAACAAACAAAAACTTGCTTCTATGCACTCGATGCATTGCCTTGGTGCACTGCCTGTTGGCATCTACGTCCTATAGGACTCAAACTTAAGCTTTATGGCACAGATCCTTGCTTGTGTTGTATCAGTCTCAGATGTACGTCGCTTTGGATAAAAGCGTCTGCTAAATGAAAAATATAATGTAATGTAGTTACACATCTTTACCTGGGAGGTGTAAAAGTCAGTTTATCTTGAGGGAAGTTCAAAAACAAAGTTGTCCATTTCCTGACACTCCTTATTTAAGAGGTTAGAAGTCAGTTTACCTTGAAAGGTTCCTGCCAGTAACACAAAGTCTTCTACATTCCTGAGGAGATAGCAAAGAGGACCATCTTGGACCCCTACGAGTCCTTTGGTCCCTCTATATGCAGATTAGTACAGGCATGAGTGTGTGTGAGACATGTGACGTGTGTAGATGAGTGTTGGGGTGATGATGACAACAAGATAATAACCACAATAATAGTAATAAACCAATGCATCTGTTCAAGAACACTCAGTGCAACTATTATTCTCATTCTCATTATTATCATTGTTATTCTCATTATCATTTAAAAACAAAGGCTGAGTCAGTTTTACACATTTCTGTGTTTCCTGCAGGTCTGGTTCAGAACAGTGAAAACCCAGAGATTGAATGGCAGATGAACACCCACCAGACCAAACAATCCCTGCTGGAGGCCATAAACCACCTGCCACAGAGAAGAGGAGACTTCTCAGGTGATTTAACAGCAGGCTGTCTGATCCACACCAGCTTTACACTGTGAGGGACTGAGGCAGAGACTCTGATTAGATCCAAATATATTTACTTTCTGTATTTAGGTCTGTCAGCGGTGGAAAGAGAAGCTGTTAGTGATCTGTATTTTATATCTTAAAGTATTTATAGTAGGATTTATTGTATATATTGAATATATATTTGTGAATGAAATTCACTCCCCTGACAGATCAAGAAAACTGTGTATCTGCTAACAAATAACATCTTCAGAACAGACTTCAGATAAAGTTACTAAACAGTATATTCATTCATACTGATTCCAGAAATAGTAGGTTTACAATAAAAATGAGATGAATGATGATGGTAATTTGTATTATTGTTGCTGTCATAATATTAAAGGAAAATTGCAGTTGATTTGAACCTGATGTATTTCCTATAAATGTGGCCGTTGTGTCTCTATGTGTCAGGTTAACTTTGTTCTCTCAGCTGTTATAGAGATTCTGGTGATTCACAAACAGATGTTTATCACAAACACAAAGATTTTTACATGAATCATTTCAAAAGTTTGTTTGTGAGTCTGAATGAAAGTAAACACAGAAACTAGCCGCCTGTAGCAGCATTATGGCTAACTGCATAGAGATCTATATCCAGGCAGCTTGCCCATGTATACCTGGCTGCTTCCTGCAGAGCGGCCGGGGTTAATGTTTATTATACAACACGTAGTTCTGACCAAGCAATCTGATTGGTCAACTAGACATTTAAAATACGCTCAAATCAGCATGACAGCGCACCTAGCCGTGCTCAAATGAAAAGCCTCATCACTAAAAATATTACTATTACCATTGCCATTCATTACGCCGGGGGACACACTGGATGCGTGAACCTCAGCAGTGCGTGTGCGTCACTGAACTGCTGCGTCTCGCACGCTTGCAGCGTCCACACAGGAAGGAGATTCGAGGTCTCGCCTATTTTCTCCGCGTGACGCGCGCGGTTCTCAGCAGAAATAGACAGGGAACATGATAGAAAGATAGGGCTGCCAGTGGCCGCAGCAGACACGCTTCCTGTGTGGACGCTGCAAGCGTGCGAGACGCAGCAGTTCAGCGACGCACACGCACTGCTCACGCCAGCGCCTCGTTCCTGACCGCATCACTGTCGCGCCAACAATGACAGTAAAGCACCCTGGAGTGTAATATTGTTTAAATCCGAACCCACTGTGATTTGATTGGTTTGAGTGTGGAATGTGGGCGGGGTTAAAGAACACAGTCAATTCATAAATGAAAAGGACCTACCGGTATACGTTACTCAGGCTAATGTCATGAGGGGAACTGCTCCTCTGTAAACTCTCTGTTTCATATTTGAAACATAATGATCACTTTGAAGCATGAGTTGACCAGTTAAACATCCATAATATTCACCTCAATTTTTATAATAATAAAAAACAAATGAAGTCATTCATTCTGAAAAACCTGAGTGACATCATTCTGCTTCAAAGATATTACAATGAAACATTCAGCTATGTATCAAATATTATTGAAAATGACTGCAGCTTATTTTTTACCCATGTTGTGCATTAAAAGGTTTTTAATATGTTGTGCATCAAACACATTGCATCTCATTGATAGATTAAATAAATGTGTAAATCACGTTGTGCCCATGTATCAGGTGTTCCTCTGCTCATTCTAAAACTAACAATATACAAATACATATTACAAAATGATTGACAGCTGGACTGAACTGACATCTATATTTTAGATCACTAGCAGGATGTTTCAAATGATGTGGACAAACCGTTCTGTGATTGGAACATCTGCTGTTGCCATGAGAAACGCTCGATGTTTACAAACAAAGGTAACCAGTTAACAGGAAAACCAGTTGATTTGTAACACTGGATACAGATCTCTATGCAGTTCACCATAATGCTGCTACAGACGGACAGTTTCTGTGTTTACTATCGTTCAGACTCACTTCATGTGAGAATCCTGTTTATTTGGGAAGCTGTAGGAGTCTCAGCAGCTCACCCTGATCATCATTGATTTGTGTGATAAACGTCTGTTTGTGAATCACCAGAATCTCTAGAACAGCTGAGAGAACAGAGTTAACCTGACACATAGAGACACAATGCTCACATTTATAGCAAATACATCAGCTTCAAATAAACCAGAATTTTACTGTATAATAATGTTATTGTAAAAATCTTATGATCATTAATATTGTGATATAATATTATTGGTATAATGTTACATATCAAAGACTGCTGATGCTGTTATAGTCATTATAATAATTATAATAATACAATAACAGCATTAAAAATCATAATGATGTGAGCGTCTCACGATAGAATTTGAAGCTCTGTGATTGGATGTTTCTGACTGAAATGCATCTTGGGAGTCGTAGTTAACTTCTCTCTTTCAGTTTTTATGTCTACAGGCTTCTAGCTTTGACTTTTTATCAAAGAACCAGATATTTTATTACACAGTTGTTGAAGTGAGGAACTGTCAGTCACCTCACAGTCTATGAGCAAAGTAATGGGACTTTATATCTGGAACAAAGGACACATGAAAGAAAGTCTCTGTACCTTTTAAAACCTCTTTATTCTGTCATACAGGAGATCATCTGGGCTACACCCTAGATAGGCTCTTTAAACCCACAGCAG